>NC_066515.1:9760896-9910896 GCF_024679095.1 Eriocheir sinensis | reverse complement strand
TGAGCAGATATTGGAATTTAAATGAATATTTTAAAGCATGAAAACAACTATCCCGATTTTGGCCCGCAAAGTCGAGCGGTACGCGCACGACCTCAACAGCTCGTTTTGAGACTTTGATAGCTACTGAGATCTGTATGGGAATGTCTAGACTCTCTGCTGGTGTGAAAGTGATGAATTAATGCCAGTGCATCAATACTGAGTTGTATTCTTTATAATTTTTATTTTTTTCTATCTCTTTCCTTTTCCTTTCCATGTTGCTTCCCCTGCTGGAGCCTTCTGGCTTATGGTCCTCGACTCTTTCCAGCAGGGCCTGTTTCTTGGCTCATAAAAATAATATTAATGATGATAATAATTATGAAAATAATTATGATGATAATAATAATAATAATAATAATAATAATAATAATTATTATAATAATAATAATAGTAATAATAAAAATAATAATAATAATAATAATAATAATAATAATAATAATAATAATAATAATAATAGTAATAATAATAATAATAATAATAATAATAATAATAATAATAATAATAATAATAATAATAATAATAATAATAATAATAATAATAATAATAATAATAATAATAATGATAATAATAATAATAATAATAACAATAATAAAAATAACAGTAGCAAAACACAAAAACTCAAGACACAGGTGCTGTCAAAGGGCGAGTAATTATTCTCGTGCAGCGCATTTTTCCCCTCAAAGTCTTGCAGTAAATTCATTAACATATAAAACAGCAAAATTAAGAGCAATTCTCCGTCGCTCTCTTCGCCAAGTAATGAAAAGTTAACTTGAGTGTATTAAATGTTTTCTCGGCAGCGTGATGACGAGACTCGAGGACAGGGACTGCAAGACGCAAACCTTCTGCCAATTATGATTGTGATGTGTTACAACGAGACTCCATTTCTTGCTAAAAATAATGATCTGCTTGCATTATACATAGTCCACAAGAAAAATAATGTTTACTTTTTCATTTATATTCAGACACACACTGCATGCTGGATTAAATATATATATATATATATATATATATATATATATATATATATATATATATATATATATATATATATATATATATATATATATATATATATATATATATATATATATATATATATATATATATATATATATATATATATATATATATATATATATATATATATATATATATATATATATATATATATATATATATATATATATATATATATATATATATATATATATATATATATATATATATATATATATATATATATATATATATATATATATATATATATATATATATATATATATATATATATATATATATATATATATATATATATATATATATATATATATATATATATATATATATATATATATATATATATATATATATATATAATTTTTAAGTGTTTGACTGTTTCATTCTCTTCGATTGTGTCCGTTTCTTCTCTTCCTTTACCTATTAGGGCCACTTATTACACTACCTTTTAGTATTCTGGCAGACGTGTATTTTTACATCCGTCTATTCAAAGCGGAGGCATTAACGGAATGATCGACAGACAACATCAAGACACTACAAGAAGTTTACAATTAGCCTTGGCTTTGTTTTAGTTATTCACTCAAGTGTTCTGTCTTTCAAACTCATATTATATTTTAGTATTTACGTTCAAACACCGCAGATTCACAATGGTAGGCATGAGTACTCGCCGCGTCTCAGAGAATAATCTAGAGAGAAGCCTATTGGTTGGTGCAAAGTTAAGTAATGTGCAGCGTTTCTTACCCTTTGGGGTCCTCAGCCCCCCATTATAGTCCAGCACCTTTCTTTTTGTCAGAGTGCAGCGCCTAACGTGGAATGCTGCACATGACAACCTTTTCCCTAGCAACTTTAACCCGAGAGATGCGATACACCCCATTTGGCTCTCGACTGGATGGCTGCGATACATTCGCTCCGGGCCAAAGAGTTTAGACAGTTTCTGACGAAATTATTATTAAAAGAGACACCTGGCAACTTTACCTGACCGACTCTGGGGTCAGGTGAGACGACGAGAGGTTAGTCAGTTGATACACATTCTAGCAACACTATGGTTGGTAGCACACTAGGTTCAGAAAGTTGAAAGACAGTGTCCATACAGTGTTAAGCGTTTCTTATTAACTTTATAAACGGAAATCATGATTACGAAGAGACAAGACAAAGAAAACATAACCATGGTAATCGCTCAAATAATTAAACTAGAAGGACGTCTGTTGTTTTAATGTCTGGCCTCAAAACACATTCACAATATTTCCCATCGATCACTTGTAGAATCAAATTGAATTTGAAATTCTTATTACCAATAAGATATGAACTTAACATATAATATGAACTTAAAAAATGACAAATACAAAAATGCTATAAATTACTCCATTAAGCCTCGACATGAACGGAAAAAAATGTATAACGCAGCCGTGGGAAGCGTTCAAAAGAATGATATTTCCCAGAGCTGGGCGTTGCGGCACCGAGTTGCGACTTTGCGACTTTGCCACTTTGCAAACGTTTTGAAAAAGTCGGACTAAGCAAAGTCGCACCGCTGATTTTCCGCGACTTTTGCCGCGACTTTGAACAGGAACAAAGACGACTTTTTTTAAAGAAATTGCCGCAGCTGTTTTAAGCCAGTTTAAAACTGGCTTTGCCCGATGTGGCTAAAAATGTCAAATTTGAATTGGTTACAGCTAACTTTATTTTTATCTGATTTTTAACTTTCCTTTTACGATAAATTAAATTCTTCACATTACATGAGACTGACGTTACATGAAACTACCTAAACGTACCCAAAAAAAGTTTGTCACTCTGAATTTTATTATAAATTAGTAAAATTACATACACTTTTCAGGCGTGAACCAAGTTTTAAACTTGTCTTGTCAGTTAAAAACGTTCGAGAACGTATTATGCCTTGTGGTGTTCATCGTGCGAATTAATCTCATTTTCTCGTATTTTAAAATGTGCTTATACTTTTCTTGTGGCTAAGACGAAAAATTGCTGTGAAGTGTAAGAAGTAATTAAAATCTAACAACCTTCTACCTTTAACATGCTTAAAATTAAACAATATAAGTAAAAATTGGACCATCGTACGTAGACTAGACCTTGGTTCTAAATTTAAAGATCATATTGATATAGCCTATTAAACTCACATGGTTTTATCTTTCTTTAAATCCATTAGGCCACCCTATGAGTTTAGAAAATCTCGATTGTTTAGTTTAGTTTAGGGGGAAAACTATTTTTTCGGTTGGAAGATATCATTTTTTTTTTTAAATCTCAATCTGAATCTGTCAGCCCTCGGCGGAGGTGCTGCGCCGTGTTGCCAGGTGCAAGAGCGCCTTGGTGGCTTTTAATCTTTAAATGTTTACCACCCTACGCGCTGGGGATTTAAACATACATTGTCACTTTTCTTTGTTTATCTTCTTCTGCATCCTTTTTTTCCGATTCTTTCCGTGATTACATGTACTTATGGTACTGTACGATAGTTTCCACACCCCAACAAGAGCCAAGACACACTGCGCTGATTTTCTAGAGAGGGAGGACGCACGCGCGCTGCCGCCCCTCACACGTGCTGTTTCTCGTTTTCTCCTTTATTACTGCTTTTCGGTGCATTTTTCTTATATCAGACACTATGGGCAAACGCAAAAGAAAGACAGTAGCTTGGAGTGAGGCTGCTAAGAAGCGGATGAAAGCCTACTGGGATAAAGTGAAGAGTGAGTGAGTGAGTGAGTGGCAAGACCGAGCCCACTCGCCTCTCCCGCCGAGGCCAGCACACCGAAAAGCTGACCGCCGCCGCATACCGAGATAAACTTTTATCAGGGAAACCGAGTGGTGGAGATGTCAGTGATGATAATGCCCTTGTGATTCTTTACTGAAAATTCTTGTAAAGTCACAGGTGAGATTTTTCAGTATCCGCCGAGTGGCCTAAGATTACCCACATGCTGTCCTGAAGACCACCTACCAACCTGGACTCTAAATTCTCTCTAAAGAGAGGCTCAAAGATGAGCTCCTGGTAGGTAGCATGAGTCAAGAAAGATGGCGACACTATAAACACTTGCCAGCGCCATAATGGGCTGGGGCCGACCATCAGACCCCACAAAGAAAGCCTACAAGTGCAATAGCCGAAACGGAAAAAAAGTCTTCTTTTACCAAACACCTTAAACATCATGACTTAGGTAAAGACTTGACGATCTTAAACACCATTATGAGGACTAAATACTGTAATAAATTTACAATGATATTTATTTTCTCTCGTAATTTATGAGGACGCGAGATTAGTTTTTTTTTTTTTTTTTTTTTACAACAAAGGAGGCAGCTCAAGGGAACACAAAAAAAGAAAACAATAATTAAAAAAAAGCCCGCTACTCGCTGCTCCTAAAAAAGAAACAAAAGAGGTGGCCGAAAGGAAGATCAAATACGGGAGCAGAGGTGTCCTGATACCCTCCTCTTGAAAGAGTTCAAGTCGTAGGCAGGAGGAAATACAGATGAAGGAAGATTGTTCCAGAGTTTACCAGCGTGAGGGATGAAAGAGTGAAGATGCTGGTTAACTCTTGCATAAGGGGTTTGGACAGTATAGGGATGAGCATGAGTAGAAAGTCGAGTGCAGCGGGGCCGCGGGAAGGGGGGAGGCATGCAGTTAGCAAGTTCAGAAGAGCAGTCAGCGTGGAAATATCGATAGAAGATAGAGAGGCAACATTGCGGCGGAATTTAAGAGGTAGAAGACTATCAGTATGAGGAGGAGAGCTGATGAGACGAAGAGCCTTAGCCTCCACTCTGTCCAGAAGAGCTGTGTGAGTGGAGCCCCCCCACACATGAGATGCATACTCCATACGAGGGCGGAAAAGGCCCCTGTATATGGACAGCAACTGTGCAGGGGAGAAGAACTGGCGGAGACGGTACAGAACGCCCAGTCTCGAGGAAGCTGATTTAGTAAGAGATGAGATATATCTCACTATATTCCACATTTCCCTTAAAATTTTTAATACCGTGAAGTCACCGCATGGAATTTCAAGTCACACGCTTTTAGCACCTGAGGAAAACCTTTTAGGAATGCATTTAAAAGCTTGAGTTGTGTGCCAGGCGGGGCGAGGCAGCGCCGCGCCGTCGCGAGCTTCCTCCACTAGCTGCACTTTTCAAAGGAACTGAAGGACAAAAAAGAGCAAGGGAACATCAACTTTGTGTGTGTGTGTGTGTGTGTGTGTGTGTGTGTGTGTGTGTGTACGTACGTGTGTGTATGAGTGAGTGTGTGTGTGTGCGTGTGTGTGTGTGTGTGTGTGTGTGTGTGTGTGCGCAGAAGAACGATACGCCTCCAGTAATTCAGGGTCTCGCTTGAATTTGTCAGAAGTTCAATGAAAATAAGTGCGTTCCTCGAATTCTATTGACCCTCATCTGCACGACGGTTTTATGCAGTCTGGGCTTTTGACAAAACTTTTATATGAATCTAATGAAATAAAAGTTATTAATTCTTTCCACTTCCGACCAAACACTATCAATATTCTTTATTTTTACTTGTCCAGGACTCATGCATTTTTAACAGTACCCAAGCTACTTATTGTTGTGCACATGTGCCCTGAGCATTAACACGAATGGTGAGAACGGAACGTCATGAGCTCGGGAAATGGAGATTGCAGTCACGTTCTTATCAAAGGCTAAATACAATATCCATGATGTGCCAAACGACCAGAGTTAAGTAGCACTGATATCTGAATCTGAATCAGTGAATAACTGACTGGCATGTCAAACACGTGAACCACTGCCCGCCACAGTGACTTACTAATGATGAGACTTAGTGATTGACAGTGATTGTTTGACATTTTGACTGACTGACCAAGTGAATGACTGATTGGCTGAATAACTGACCTTCATCCTCAGAACAAAAGAGAGCCATTAAACACCACCAGCACCCTACCACCTTATCACCAAGACCTTACCTTCTTATCGCGACCACATCCACCACTATTATCACCGTCACCATCACAACCAGTACTACAGCCACCACCATAACCGCCACCGTCGCCACCACCGCCGCCGCCGCTGCACACCCCACTACCTTTCTACCGCTTCCATGTAACTCATCTTAACCCCCCTCCACGGTGAAGGTCAATTAGCCTCGTCTAGTCTCAGCACAAACTTCATTATTCCCCGCTAGTTCGCAGCGTGCGCAGAATTTCACTTGATTTCCCCCAAAGTGATTGAGAAAAAAGACAGAAAATAATAGAGGGGACGAGAGGGTCTTAACAGAAAAATGGAAATAGTGAGCGCATTCTTGTCACTCGGGCATTGTCGCGTAACACGCATTTCTTCTTTTTTTCATTATATTCTTTTGTGCAAAATATCGTAAAAAAAAACATTTCTTTTTATAGTTGTCGAGTATCAACATTTCAAGGCCAAGTGGGCATTTAGAGCTCCAAGTTTCATATATATTTACTTTTATTATATCCCAGGGAGGTCATGATTTATTGTCTGTTTTTTTTAAACTATTTTCAGTCAAGATCAAGGTGTATATTATATAGTTTTCGTTTCTCTCTACAATTTTCACTCTTCGGTAACTTCATTTGGTAGTCCGTCACATATTGAACTAAGAAAGAATGTTACGAATATTGTTTACGGAGAATGTTAAACACACATAATGACAAGGATGAATGTTTGGTATCCTTCCCACGGATAATGATGTATGTATGCTTTCAATCGATAATTGTATATATACATCGTCTCCTTCCTCCACACACATCAACAACGACCCCTGCTCCCCACTCACACGTACATTTACTATCCCCGATGCAAACATAACACTTTTACAGTACACACCACGCACTACAGGTCACATACAACACTTGGGACCCCCATAAAAGCACATAGTCCATAGATATATAACACAACCCCTACAAGACAGTACGCAGCCGCCGCCGAGTGGCTTAAAACTACCCACATGCTGTCCAGAAGACCACCTATCAACCCGGACTCTAGATTCTAGGATTAAAGATGAGCTCCGGGAGGGCAGCATGAGCCAATACAAGATGGCGCCACTATAAACACTCGCCTGCGCCAGAACGGGCTGGGCCGACCATCAGGCCCCACCGGGAAGAAGCCTTGGACCGACCATCAGGATCCACCGGGAAGGAGCCTACCGGCGCAATAGGCCAAGACGTTAAAAAAAAAAAAAAAAAAAACGTCTCAACACCCCCATTATACACACACTCCCCGGCCTGCACAACCATCACTTACAACTACCCATACAGGAGGTACCATTACGTGCGTTGCCCCTCTTGTGTCACGCGATGTGTGTGTGTGTGTGTGTGTGTGTGTGTGTGTGTGTAAGGGGTGGCCACGCTAACGTTATAAGGAGGGTGGTTTTAAGGCTAAGTTGATTGCATAGTAGATCCAATGATGTCTCTCAACTCTTCCTAATTTTCTTCTTTTTCATCCTCTTTGGTGGTCGCTGAGTCACTCACTTTTGCTTCTATTTATTCTCTGCTGGTGCAGTCTTTCATTCACAATACACTTATGTTTCCCTGCATCCATGACGCTGTTTTATCTTATGATTTTTTTTTGTGCTGCCTTTCGTACTTGTTATTATATTTACCCACTACTTTGTTTCTTTAGTTTACCATTCCAAGTGTATCTTCTTATTCACTTCATTTCTTCAGTCTCATCTCTATTGGTGTTTTTTTCTTTCATCTTTGTTCGTTTCGTTTTGGTCATAATAGTAATCATCCCATTCATTTTTTCATATTTTGTTCTTTTAGGATTCTTCTTGTCTTCATTCATGTCACATTTTACCTTTGCCTATTCCTGTCTTCTCTGACTCATTACCTCTACTATATACTCTTCGTTTTTTTTTCTTTTGGTTTTTTTCTTTTCAACCCCCTGAGTTTTTAAAGTTATATCCTCTGTTTCAGTAAATTCTTGTTTATCTTTACTCTCTTATGCCATTTTTCTTTTCAGCTTTATTTTCGTGTACAACAGTATGAGTGTATTTTTTTCTTTTCTCTATTTATCCCTTTCCTTTTTTGTTTTGCTTCTGCTGCAGAGTCATTTTCTTTACCTTCTTTCTTTTGTATTTATTTTCTTTTTATTTCTACAGCATTTAATTTCTTCCTATATACTTTGCAGTGCTTAATTTGTTTAACCCTTTCCTTTTTTGTTTTGCTTCTGCTGCAGAATCATTTTCTTTACCTTCTTTCTTTTGTATTTATTTTCTTTTAATTTCTACAGCATTTAATTTCTTCCTATATACTTATTTTCCTTATTTTGGTTGTGTGGCTTTGTGATTGTTTTTGACTACTTAAGTCAATATTTTTTTTTCAATTCAAAATGTTATTTTTATATTTTAATACTTCAACGGCTACAATATTTTGGTGTGCTTTGTTTATCTTTATCTTTAGGGCCAACTTCCTTCAATTTATTTTTCATGCTTTCTCGTTTTCTGCCACAGAACTTCCAACACCAGACGCTACACATTATTGCTATTTGTTTTTCTTTTTCCTTACTGACTCCCAAAGAAATAATTCTGCATGTCTTTGAATCATGTTTGAGTGTTAGAAACTTTGCCGTGTTACGTTTTTTCTTCTCATACCTTTTTACTTATTTTTATCTCGACACCTCTTCCTGGAAACACATATATCTTTACTGATTTTTTTACCATCCGCCTCGTAATATCTTAAGACACAGCATTATTAGGAATTAATTTGATAGTAAAGTCTTAAAAAAATACAAAATATTAGCTATACCACCACTACCATCACCACCAGTCGACTCATATTTATCGTACCTTTGAAAGGGAGAACGTGAGAAAATAGACTAATCCGATCATCACCGTTTTTTTGTTTTCATTCCTTTCTTTTATCATATCATACCCACTCCTGTCCGTTTTCTTCTGATTTTCCTTTCTTCTCTCCCATCTCCCCTCTGCTCTCTCGTTGTTGTTATATATTATTTACTCCCTGGAGGGAGCACGGGCTTATGGGGAGCCCGTCTGAGAAGGCTTGCTAGGTGTATTTTCTTACTGTGGCGGGTATGAAGATACGAGTTTTGCAATCTCTGGGTCGGGTGTACTGGCGACACGACACGTTCAGCAGCCAGCTGTCGAGCCATGGGGGGATAGGGGAGCTCTGTTGTTGGGCATTCAAGAGCGTAATGAATTAGCGGGTCCTGTTGTGGGTCAAGGAAGAGAGGGCAGAGGTCAGGTTATCTGTTCCTGATTTTAGCTAGTGTTGGAAATCCAAGGCGAAGGCGGCGCATCCGAGTTACTATGGCGTTTGGGGTGGAAGGTGGGACGTTAAGAAGCTGGTAGTTAGTAGCGGTCCCATACCAGGAGACTAAGCTAGATCCTTGAGTTATGAGGTCTTGGTGATGGTTGCGGGTGAGATATGCTGCGGCGGTGTTGAGCGTTCGCTGAGTTGTGGCCCAGCTCGGCGCCATATTCAGTGTGACGTTAGGCAAGGTCCGTGCAAGGTTGGCCGCCCGGTCCGCCTTCTCGTTCCCTGTCAGCTCGACATGATTTGGTTGGTATCCAGTGAAGTAAAACATGCTTGTCTTCCCTCTCCGCTGCTCTCTCTCTCTCTCTCTCTCTCTCTCTCTCTCTCTCTCTCTCTCTCTCTCATTGCAAAAGTCAATTTAAATATATCTGTCACCTACAGGCCTCCCGGGCAGTCACTCGATGACGATCTTGAAATGTACAGCGTTTTAAGGCAGTCACTTAATAACAACGACTCACTGATATTAGGAGACTTTAACCTCCCCCATATCGACTGGGCGACACTGTCAGGTATAGAAGGCGAGTCACAAAGAATGATCGAATTTTTAGAAGAAAATTATATAAGCCAAATGGTTTCTGAACCAACTCGACAAAATAACATACTCGACCTTGTTATAACTACCCAAGATAACCTAGTCAGTAATGTCACGGTAGAACACCTCGGTTCTTGCGATCATAAATTAGTGCGCGTCGACATTAGAGCTCAAACATCAGTGACTGAAAATAAAGTAAAGGTGCCAAATTTCAAAAGAGCTAACTTAGTAGAAATCCGACAAAAACTAACAGAAATACAACTATCAGATGACGGCAATGTAGAGGAAGCCTGGCTAAGCTTTAAAAATCATTTACTCACTCAGCAAAACACATTCGTCCCCACGTGCGAGAAGCGAAATAACACTAATAAAAGCCCACCTTGGTTTAATAGCGAAATTAAACACTCAGTCAAGGAGATAAAATTTTCTTACAGGTTAAAGAAAGAACAAAGCACCCCCGAAAACATTAGACTTTATCATGATGCCAGGCGACGAGTAAAAAGATTAGTATGTCAGGCAAAGCGTAGATAGGAAGAAAATATTGCAGCCAACTGTAAAAATAATCCTAAATCCTTCTTCAGTTACATAAACAACAGAAAGGCGATCAGAAGTGGAATTAGACCTTTAACAAACAGCGACGGTGCACTAGTGACTGACAGCCAACACATTGTAAACCTCTTAAACAATTACTTTTCCTTGGTGCTTAATACTAACAGTCTTCCTCCCACTACCACCAACACCAGTACTAATGTAAAGCTCGAGCATGCATTGCCTAATTTTGAAATAACAACCGATGAAGTCCTTAAAGCTCTCCAATCACTTAAAACAAATAAAAGTCCCGGACCCGATAAAGTATATCCTACACTGCTTAAAGAAACAAAGTGCGAAATACTCTCCTCCCTCACAACCGTATTCAATATGTCCTTGGGACAAGGCATCGTCCCTTCGGTTTGGTAAAAGGCTAACGTGACACCGATTTTTAAGAAAGAAGACAAAAAAATACCAGGTAATTACAGATCCATTAGTCTAACTTCAGTTGTAGGTAAGCTACTTGAGAGCATAATTAGAGACAAAATTGTGAGTTACCTTGAAAGCCACTCATTAATTGGAGATTCACAACATGGCTTCCGTAACAAAAGATCCTGCCTATCAAACCTATTGACCTTTTATAACGACCTCTTCTCAGTTTAGGACGTAACCAAATCATTGGACGTAATCTATCTTGATTTCCAGAAAGCGTTTGATAAAGTCCCACATCATAAATTACTTCATCAATTAAAGCAAAGAGGTATTGACGGTCAAGTAAACCAATAAATCGCGAATTGGTTGAGCAACAGACAACAAAGAGTAGTGATTGACGGATTTAACTCAGTGGGCACCGGTCACTAGTGGCGTCCCTCAGGGCTCGGCTCTTGGCCCAGTGCTCTTCATTATTTACATCAACGATGTGGATGTTGGACTCAATTATCGTATTAGTAAATTTGCAGATGACATAAAGATTGGTAACTCAGTTCTCACTGACGAAGACAGGCAAAGCCTCCAAGAGGATTTGAACAAAATTTCAGCTTGGTCGGATAGATGGGAGATGCCCTTTAACGTAGACAAGTGCCAGGTCCTTCAAGTTGGAGCAAGAAATAAGAAGTTCGATTACGAAATGGGCGGCGTTAAACTCACAAGCGTTTATTGCGTTAAGGACCTGGGGGTCAAAATCGCGTCAAACCTCAAATTCTCACATCATTGCATCGATGCAACAAATAAAGCGAACAGAATGTTGGGCTTCATTAAAAGAAACTTTTTATGCAAGAATAAAATTGTAATACTTCCGCTTTACAATAGTTTAGTCAGACCCCACTTGGAATATGCGGTTCAGTTTTGGTCTTCCCACCATTTTTTTTTTTTTTTTTTTTTTACGTCGCGGCCTATAGCGCCGGTAGGCTTTTTCCCGGTGGGGCCTGATGGTCGGCCCAAGGCTTCTTCCCGGTGGGTCCTGATGGTCGGCCCAGCCCGTTCTGGAGCAGGCGAGTGTTTATAGTGGCGCCATCTTGCATTGGCTCATGCTGCCCTCCCGGAGCTCATCTTTAATCCTAGAATCTAGAGTCCGGGTTGATAGGTGGTCTTCTGGACAGCATGTGGGTAGTTTTAAGCCACTCGGCGGCGGCTGAAAAATCCCAGCTTGGTGGCACCGGGCTGGGATTGAACTCGCGTCCTCCTGAACGCGGTGGTGTTACTCTGTCGATTCAGCCACCGCCTCCCCAACATTGCTAAATTAGAAGGTGTTCAGCGTCGGGCAACAAAAATGATCCCTTCCTTGCGCAACAAATCTTACGAAGAAAGGCTTTCCACCCTTAACATGTTATCTCTTGAGAAACGTCGCCTCCGAGAAAAACTGATCGAATGTTTTAAAATACTTAATGGTTTCACAAATGTAGACAGAACAAAATTGTTTATGATCGATGACACTTTGCGAACGAGGAACAATGGCATAAAACTCAAATGTGGACATGTAAATTCAGACTGCTCCAAATTTTTCTTCACCAACGTTGTAGTGCGAGAATGGAATAAGCTCCCACCTCGTCCGTCACTTCCTTCAACTTAATATCAACTAGAGTAGAAATGCAACGTTTTGGAGCCATCTGATTAATGTAGAATCACTTAGGTTTAAGGACAGGCTACCTAGTCTAGACCATGGGGTCTGTGTGGTCTGATTTTCTTTGTAAATCTTTGTAAATCTCTCTCTCTCTCTCTCTCTCTCTCTCTCTCTCTCTCTCTCTCTCTCTCTCTCTCTCTCTCTCTCGACATATAGTTTATTGTACAAACTGTAGCATTCCCTTAAACTTTAAGTAAAACGGAACCATATAACTTGCAGAATCTTTTCTTGACCTAATTCAAAACAGTTCTTATTATCAGAAGAGGCGACAGTCTTATCTCTTCCTAAGCGAATATTATTTTTTCATCGACTGAACACGTAAATTATTACTCGAGAATGTATTTTTTAGGGACCTAGTATTTTGTTTCCTTGTTAATGTCGTTGGTGTTGGCAGTGGTGGTATTCATGTTGTTTCTCCTTCAAAATGTGAGAAGACAGAGCTATTATAAGGCATGACGAATGTGTCTGAGTGTAGTACACCGCTGGACGCACTACATTCCCTTCGGAGAAAGCCTTAACAAGTTATAAAAGGATGTTAGACAGGCAAGCCGAGCCGTTCACTGATGGTCTGGCGGGGATAGAGGTCACCACACAAGTAAGCTAAAACATTCCACGAAGTATTCTTCAGTCATGCGTCTCCTTTGCTCCGGGACAACACACCCATACGTGCTCGCACAGACACACGGTCGCGCTGCACCGCGTTCATCAAAGAGGTTGTATTGCCTTACAAGGGAAAGAATCTCCCGGGACTTGGCTTGCATGACGGTCACGACATCAAAATTCCGCAGTCTTTCCTGGTGATCTCTATTTCTGCACACGCTTGGGCGAGGAACAGAGGGACACTGTTTTCTCGGTGACGGTTGCCTTCAAACAGCCCTGCATTTTCTGGGCCTTTGCTTGATATATCAAAACGCAGTCGCAACTGGCAGATTGAGTAATTGAGTAATTCAGAACAGCCTCGAACACCAAGAAATTAATTATGGCTAAGGTAATAACTTGATATTCTCGCAAAGCATTGCTCATTGGTCGCTAAGTAGTCTGCATCACCTTTAGAGTAAACCAATCCCTCTACTTGTTTTTTATTCTTTAATTTTTCTTTAGATTTCTGTCAGCGTTAATCACACCACTCTAGAAAGATAAATTATTGCCATCACTATAGACCGTTTCATTTCATCTGTCCATCAACAGAGCGTGGATTTTGAAGGACGTGAGACTTGCGCATGTCTGGTTCGTGAATACGTGAAAATTAACTGTTGTGATTGCTATTCAAGCTATGTTTATGTATTAAAAAAACTCAGTCCTTATAAATCCCAAACCTGCTGATTTGCAACTTTCATCTACCATTCAAGTACACGAAAAGACAAGCTTGTATCAAGCAGCATAGTCAGATCTTACTCGAACGATCTGTGGGCTTTCAAATGCCTATAGTAATTCATCTCATTCCAGGTTCATTAGAAGACATATGTCTCTGCAAGTGCAAATAAGAGGTATTTTAATAATTTACTGCTGCATGTAAATAATGATTAATATTCCAAATAACATGAAATAGTAAATGATAACTATTGCATGTGATGTTTTATTTATTATTATTTCCCACGTTATTTTTACAAACAAATTATCAATGCATTATATGCATAGGCACTTGCAGAGTTTTATGTTTGTGCAATGAGGAGATGAATTTTATTTTTTTTGAAACACTGATATCTAATATAACAGATCAGTAATTAATTTTGAAAGGCCATAACATTTTTCGAGTGTGATCTGAATATACTGTTTGATACAAGCTTGTCTTTTCATGTGCGTGTATGGTAGATTAATTATCAATGCATATCGGTATGTTTGCGGTTTATGTAGGAGGGTTTGAGGGTTCTATGTGTACACACACATTCAAATATAAAACCAGAAATATATAAAAAAAGTTGATCTTCACGTAATCACGAACGAACGATGCGCATGTGCCACATCTACGTTCGCAAGTGGACAGATGGAATGAAACGGACTATAACAACAGTACAACGGTATATGAACAACAACAACAATAACAACAACTAATGAACTTCTTACACTACTAATGATTAAAACTTACTGGGCATAATACTACTACTACTACCACTACTACTATTACTATTACAACTCCTACTGCTTCGACAATAACAACAACAGCTATTACTACTACTACTAGATCAGCCATAAATAACACCATTGCCATCACCTCTACATCATAACCTCACCGCCCTCACACCTGTCGCCCGCCCCGCCCAGCCCCGCCTTGCCTGTACATGGGCTCCTTGTCGCCGTTCTTGTAGTCGAGGCCGTTGTCACGTTAACACCTGAGCTGGGCTCTATATTTTTCCGATCTTTTCAAATTTTTACCTATTCATCGTCCATAGCCACCTCACCACCCCCCTACCTCCCTTCCCTACCCCTCCTCGTCCCCATCTTAACAGCCCCAATAATTATGTCTTCTGATGAGAGAGTGAGGTCAGCACCTGAGGACAGGTGATATTCTCTCTCTCTCTCTCTCTCTCTCTCTCTCTCTCTCTCTCTCTCTCTCTCTCTCTCTCTCTCTCTCTCTCTCTCTCTTTCAAACCTCCCCTTCTTAATCCACACTCCTATTGTCTCCTGGGATATGCAACTGTGTGCAGGAAGGGAAGGGTGGGATGGAGTGGGGTCTCAGTGACAGACTCAGAGCGAACTTCAAGGGAAAGGTTGAGGAAGTGGAAATCTGCCTCCTGCCCAGCTAAAAGTATAAAAGTGACACCGGGCACGACAGCATCACGTACACAATGTCTGACGCCTCGAAGTTACTTACCTAGCAAGGTAACGCCGCCTCGTTCCCCGCCACGGCCTCCACCCGCCTCCACGCGCCTGCACGGGGAGTGGAAAAGAGGCGCTATTAGTATCGGTCTCGGCCAGATAGACGGTTTGCTATGCAGTGAGAGAGAGACAGCTAGGACGTGTTGCTTTCTGGTCTACTGTGTTCAGTTTTACGGATCAACAGAATACAATAATAATAATAATAATAATAATAATAATAATAATAATAATAATAATAAATAATGATAACGATAATAATACAATATAATATGGACTAAAATATTATTTCAGGAGTCCAAGAAATATCGATATTGATTTCACACTACCACAAAAAGGTAAACATACATAAAAAGTTAAATATAGGTTCATTTAGGCAGAATAAAAGGAAACGAAAATTCAAGATCCTGGCTACCGTCCCCGCCACCCACCCACCCTACAGAGCGAGGCTGCTTTCCTTGACCGCTACTTTACTTGCCAAGCAAAAACGGTTCCTGAGAAAAGGAGGTCAGGTGAACCTCTTTACCTGTTTCACCTATTCCTCCCATACCCTCCGCTCTTCCCCTTCCCACCTAACAATAAAAGGAGGGACAGGCAGGCAAAAAGAAAGAAGGATGGAGTAAAGAGAGCCGACGCTAAGTACTCAGCGTGGCTCCGCTACAAACAGAACCCGACTCGGCACAATAAGGTCCTACACCGGGCGGCCTGCAGTAAGATGGTGGTAACTAGCAAGTTGGCCATACGGATGAGGGAAGAGGACATGAGGCGCAAGGTGTGTGGAGCAGGGGTAGGGAACAAGACTTGGTGGTCCCTTGTCAAGGAAAGGCAGGGGATTAGCCGCCAGGACAAGATCCCACCTCTCACAAGGCTAGACGGGACGGTGGCCACCAGCAGCAAGGAGAAAGCCCAGCTACTGGCCAGCCTCTTTCTCCGGAAATATGAAGGTGGACGACCCCAGACAGTCACCGCCTCGTTTGGCACAGCAGTGCGAGGAGACTGTCACGAAGGTGGAGGTGATACAGGTGCTGGTCGAACGCCTGCTGCGAGTGCTGGACATCCAGAAGGCGACTGGCTTCGATGGCCTCAGCCCGCACCTGCTGAAGCAGTGTGCTCACGAGCTGGCTGCCCCTCTCAGCACAGTCTTTTCTGCCTGCCTCCGGGTAAACAACTGGCCATCAGCGTGGAAAGAGGCTCGGGTGGTTCCCGTCCACAAGAGGAGCTCCAGGTCTGACCCCAAAAATTATCGGCCCATCTCCCTGCTCTCTGTGGTGGGGAAAGTGTTCGACAGGAATGTGGCAGACGTAGTCTGTCGCCATCTCAAGGATAATTACTTCCTCTCGGACCAACAGTTTGTGTTCAGACCTGGCCGGTCTACCTCTGATCTGCTAAAGCTTCTCACCAAGAGCTGGCAGGATGCCTTTGACGACGGCCTGGACACTGTCGTGGTGGCCCTGGACATAACGGGTGCTTTCGACAGAGTGTGGCACGGTGGCCTCCTCGAGAAACTCCGCGCAAAGGGCATCCAGGGCGACCTCTTTCAGCTGCTGGGAGACTACCTGCAAGGAAGGCCGCTCCAGGTCATCGTTAACGGGCAAGCGTCCGAGTCCCTGCCAGTGGAGGAATCAGTGCCACAGGGTTCACTGCTGGGGCCTGTCATGTGGAACATCTACATGGACGACCTTCTTCGGCAGGTGCCAACAGTCTCAGCTGACGCTGATGATTGCACTCACTCCTACGCCTACCCCCGACAAGACAGTGGGCGAGTTGCCGACGAGGTCAATCAGCAGCTGAGGGTGCTACAGGAGTGGGGTGCCCGTTGGCAAGTGACCTTTGCCCAGTGGGGTCTCTCGATCCCCCACTACCGGGCCAGCAGTGAAGGGGAGGCTATGTCTTGACGGCGTCCCTCTCCCACTCCAGGAATCCGTCAAGATTCTGGGAGTGGAAGTGGATCGAGGGCTACGGTTTGACAACCACATTAAACACATTGCCCAAAAGGCCCTCCACAGAGTCTCCTTCCTGCGAAGGGTGGCCAGCTTCCTCGACATAGAAGGGAGGCCCCTGCTCTACAAGGCCCAGGTACAGCCTTACCTAGAGTACACTGCCCTCTCTTGGATGTCGTGTGCTGCCTCGCACAGCGGGAGACTCGACAGCATCCAGCTACGGGTGCTGCGACTGGTGGATGCTGCAGACCCCCCAGCCCAGACGGAGACTTCCAGCTCCGTCGATTCGCTGGAACACCGCAGGGACGTCGCGGCGCTTGTTGTCTTCCACAAGGTACAGGTGCAGGAAGTGCCAAACCTGGCAGGCCTACGTAAACATCCGAGAGTTACCACGCGGGACACGAGAACGGTGCTATCCCTTGGTGACGCAGAGAAGGTGCCACGTTCCCGCACCAGCCAGCACTAACGCACCTTTGTGTGGAGTCTCCCGAATGTGGAATGTGTTCACGGCCACCGTCCCTCCCGTCCGCGGGATGAACACTCATGAGGTTAAACTGATTGCCCACCACTGGAGAAGCTCGCTCCCCACTCCACTAACACTTGTAGTTGATTAGTGACACAGTGCAGTATGTGTGTGTGTGTGTGTGTGTGTGTGTGTGTGTGTGTGTGTGTGTGTATATATATATATATATATATATATATATATATATATATATATATATATATATATATATATATATATATATATATATATATATATATATATATATATATATATATATATATATGTGTGTGTGTGTGTGTGTGTGTGTAATGTATGTTTTTAATTTATATTTATAGACTTTATGCCCTTTGGATAGGCAGCACACGGCAGCGCACCTTTGGGTTTTGTAAATATATATGTATGTTTAAATAAAAGAGAGAGAGAGAGAGAGAGAGAGAGAGAGAGAGAGAGAGAGAGAGAGAGACGGATAGAAAGAAATACAGGCTGACAGATTGAGACGAGGGGGCGGGGAAGGTTAAAAAAAATCGTCTGAAGGGTCAAATTTTCCCTCCCGAACAAATGTTTCGGCCAAGGGGCTCCGCTGACCCCGGGAGAAAACAGCCATTGGGAAGGGGGAGGAAGGAGGAAGGGAGGGAGGGAGGAAGGAAAGGAAAGAGGAATGGAGGGAGAGATCGAGTACAAAGTAACACAAATAAGAACAAACAACAGCAGACCTGATGGTCCTTACGAGGCTGTTTGTGACAAGCTACACTAACTATCTAATCAATGGTGGAAGATGAAGGACAGCAAAAGCGAAGGCTCCTCCCCACTCCCCATCCCTCCAGCTGAAGCTGGCAGGAAAGGAGAAAGAACCATGCAGCATGGAAAACCTGCCTGGAAATTATGTAGGAAAGAGGGAAGAACTACCATTACTGCTTCCACTAACCGGGCGATAAAAACGGACAAGGACACAAATATTCGAAAGAACTTAACGTTATTACGACAATGAGTAATATCTTAGTAGCTGGTTGGATTCAAAATACTTGTATAATCTATTCTTGAAGGCCGTAACTGCTCAAGGATAGTAGAGAGAGTATTGAATTCCAAACATTAACGACTCGATTGAAGAAATGTTTGGAAATTGTTATTTCTTCTTGTTCTATTTGATCTATCAATTGTAAAGTAATCTTCCGCATTAATATCACTGACTCCTTTAAACATTTTAAACACTTCTATTAGATCGCCTCGCATTCCTCGTTTTGATAGGCTGACTAAATTTACGTATTTAAGCCTTTGTTCATAAAAGTGTAGTGGAGGGAAGAGGTAAAGAAAGAACGAGCAAAGGAAATGGTTGGGAGAAGGAAAAGGAGGAGGAGGAGGAGGAACACAATGGAACACAAAGGAAGAAGAAACAACAGCAGACCTGATGGTCCTTACGAGGCTGTTTGTGACAAGCAACACTAACTATATAATCAAAGGTGGAAGATGAAGGACAGCAAAGGCGAAGGCTCCTCCCCTCTCCCCCATCCCTCCAGCCAAAGCTGGCAGGAAGGAAAAAGAACCATGCAGCATGGAAAAACTGCATGGAAATTATGTAGGAAAGAGGAAAAAACTACCATTACTGCTGTCACTAACCGGGCGATAAAAGCGGACAATGACACCAGTATTCGAAAGAACTTAATGTTATTACGACAATGAGTAATATCTTAGTTGTTGGTTGGATTCAAAATACTTATCTAATCTATTCTTGAAGGTCGTAACTCTTGCACTATCAACGACATCACAGGGTAGAGAATTCCAAACATTAACGACTCGCTTGAAGAAGAAGTGTTTGGCTTCATGCGACGAGAATATTTTACCACTTATCTTCAAATTGTGATTTCTTCTTGTTCTATTTGACCGATCAATAGTAAAGTAATCTTCCGCATTAATATTACTGTATACTTTAAAAATTTTAAACACTTATATTAGATCGCCTCTCATTCTTCGCTTTGATAGGCTGAATAAATTTACTTCTGTAAGCCTTTGTTCATAAGATAAATTTCTCAATCTAGGAATCATTTTTGTTACTCTTCGTTGAACCCGTTCTAACTTTTCTGTCTTTCCTGTAATAGGGAGACCAAAATTGCACACAGTACTCTAGATGGGGTCGAACCAGCGAATTATACAGTTATAATATTACTTTTTCCGATTTATTATTAAAGACTTGTCCGATGAAGCCAACCAACCTGTTTGAGGTTTTATCTACCTCTGGACAATGCTGACCGGGCTTTAAATCGCTTGATATAGTGATTCCAAGATCCTTTACTTACTGCAGAAAGTTGTTGGCCATTCATTACGTACTGAACGCAATTGTTATTGTTTCCGATGTGTAACACTTTATACATCGTCGAGTGTCGTAGTTACCTTACAAGCGATTTTTGTGTCATCAGCAACTTTTGGTACTTTGCAAGTGAGCCCATCATCGATATCATTAACAAAAATTAAGAAGAGCTTGGGACCAAGCACTGATCTTTGAGGTACGCCGCTTCTGACATCGAGCCAGGTAGATGAAAAAAACATTTAGAAGTACTCTCTGTTTCCGCTCAGAGAGCCAGTCCACAAGCTAATTGTGAATGTTACCTGAGATACTGTGCGCCAATAGTTTACTGAGCAACCGTTTGTTGGGGACCTTATCAAATGCCTTTTGAAAATCCAGATATATGATATCTACTGATCTGCTTTCATCAAACACCTCAAAAAATATTATGAAAAAATCAAGTAAGTTAGTTAAACACGAACGTTTACCACGGAAGCCATGTCCCGAATTATTATATTATTTTCTTCGAAGAATTTCACCATATAGTCGCGAATGAGTCTCCATTAACTTACAAACAATCGATGTCAGGCTAATTGGTCGATAGTTTCCTGGATGAGACTTGTCCCCCTTTTTGAAAATTGGTGTGACATTTGCTAGTTTTCAATCCGACGGAACTTTTCCAACTGTTAAAGATTTATTGAAAATGATAGAGAGCAGTTCACAGATCTGATGTTCGATTTCTTTTAAAATCCTAGGGGTAATTTTGTATGGACCAGGAGCTTTGCTTACTTTAATCTTTTCAATTGTGCGTAAAATGTCAGTTTCTACGATGAGCACGCCATTTAAAATCTTTTCGGTCCTTTTAACCTCCGGCGGTTGAGGGGATAAACAATCTTCGTCGGTAAATACGGATGCGAAAAAGTTATTTAGGATTGTAGCCATTTCATTTTCATCGTTCGTGTGGTTACCATTATCATTAGCAAGCGGTCCGATACTACAAGTGAGTGACTTTTTTTATTATTTACATAGCTAAAAAAATCTTTAGGATTAGATTTACTTGTTTCCGCTTCGTTTTATTAATTTCTCGGTTTCGCGGCGAATAATGTCCAACTCTAGTTTGTCAGTCTCATTCTGAGTTGATATTTATCTACTGTATACGCGTTTTTTAAGAGAGAGGCTATTTTGGATTTCGTTATTCCACAATTTGGGTTTCTTCATAAAAGTTGAACGTCTTTTACAATAGGGTACGCATATGCTTATGGCATTGTTCAATATTGTGGTGAAGGTCTCCCAAGATTTATCAATATCTGTTTCCGTCGAAATTACAGTCCAGTCCAGTCCAGGAGGAGGAGGAGGAGGAGGAGGAGCCGAAGACGGAGGCGAAGGCGGGGGCGGAGGCGGAGGAAGAAAAGGAGGATGACTCGGTTTGAGGAGAAACTCCTGTCAATGCCTGTATTACATCGTCTCGCTTGAATATGTGGACCATTGCTTCTAGTTCTTAAGTTAGTTTGTAGCTCAAAAAACGTGGAGTGGTCGACGTTACTGAACTTTTTCAGGTACTTGAAGACATGTATCATATCTCCTCACAGGCATTATTTTCCAACGGAAGGAGGTTGAGTCGCTTGAGTCGTTTTTTAATTTTTTTATACGGCTGAGCCCTCAATGGTGGAATATTTTTTTTTAGCACATCGCTGAACTCTCTAATAATTCGATGTCCATTATGTAGCTAGGTGACAAGAACTGTACCGCATACTCGAGGTGAGGTGTTACCATTGAGTTCTACAAGGATAACATTGCTTCCGCTGTCTTACACTTGAAGTTCCTAGCTATGAACCCGAGCAGGGTATTGACTTTGTCATATGCTTGCTTTTACAGTGCTTTGCATGTTTCAGGTCACTGTTGATGGTGACTCCATGATCCGATTCCTCCTGTACGACCTGCAGAGGTTTCCCATGCATGCTGCACGTATGGTTACTATTTCTGCAGGGTTCCAACGTGCATGACTTTACATATGTCCAAGTTGAATGACATTTGCCACTTTTCAAACTTTGAAAGGGGGGATTCTAATCCTGTTATTAACTTGTTGATATATATGATAAAGAAAATGGGTTCCAGCACTGATCCTTGCGGTACTCCACTAGTGACTGGAAGCCACTCAGAAGTCTGCCTGTTGAGTAACAATCGTTGTTTTCTATTGGTAAGCCAGTCTCTTAACCACGCAGTCAGGTTGTTTCCTATACCCGGAGGAGAAGAAGGAGGAGGAGGAGGAGGAGGAGGAGGTGGAGAAGGAGGAAATGAAGAAAAGAAGGACAAAGATGTAAAAATGAGGAGGAGAAAAAGCATGAACTACGGGTTTCTTTTCTGGTTCACGTCTTCCCGAAACGAATAACAAATGTATAAACCAAAAATGGGATAAAAAAGAACACTGACTCTTCTAACTTTGAGAGAGAGAGAGAGAGAGAGAGAGAGAGAGAGAGAGAGAGAGAGAGGGTTGAGGTTGGTGTTTGAGGTGGAAAACGAAAACTAAGAGATAATGTTTTTCATCCACGTTCCCCTCGACGTCCGGCTACTCTCTTACTCTTAGTTAGTCCGGATTTTTGTTTTACTTTCTTCACCTCTGCCACCACTCCCCTCTTTTTTTTATGTTGTCTGTGCCTCCTCCATTTCCTGGCCTCTTCAGAAATCTTCTATTTCCTCCATCTTTTTGTTTTATATCATTCCTTCTGTCTCATTAACACGGAAAGGGTTCGACTCATTCACATATGTCATTAGGTCTCTCTCTCTCTCTCTCTCTCTCTCTCTCTCTCTCTCTCTCTCTCTCTCAGCCATTCCATCTCCCTCCCTCTTCCTCTTCTCGTCGCTTCCCTCTTCAAGGCCTATTGATCACTTTCCTCCTCCTTCTTCCTACTCATAAGGACATGAGAACCTAAGAACGTCAGGAGTCTGCAAGAGGCCGATGGGCCTGTACAGTGTACAAGCCAGCTCCTGTGAACCTAACCCCACCTAACATACCTGTCCATGACTTTAATCTATTTTTGAATGTGACTATCGGATTAGCATTCACACCATGCCTGTCAAGCCCGTTCCACTCATCTACCCCTCTGTTTGTAAACCAATTTTTGCCAATGTCCTTGTTGAATCTGAATTTATTCAGTTTAAACCCATTACTACGTGCCCTATCGTGGTTCTCTTATCATCAGATCCTTATTAATATTCCCCTTATCAAAGCCCTTCATCCATTAATAAACCTCGATCAAGTCTCCTCGCATCCTTCACCTTTCCAGAGAATGCAAATTCAGCTGTTTATGTCTTTCCTCATAAGGCAAGTTTCTTAACCGTGAATACTCATCCCATCTTTCCACGTCCTCCCTTGTTCTTTCAATATTTCCCAGTATATATCCGTCCCTCTTCTCCTCCTCCTCGTTTTCTTCTTTCTCCTCGTGTGAACTTGGTCGGACTTCCATCCTTTCGCTGTTCCATCTCTTTATAGCTTATTTCTCTCTCCTCCTTAATTTTCCTCTATTACTCTTCTTCTTTTCTTTTATTCCTCCTCGTTCGTATCTTCGTCCTTTTCTTGACTGTCATCCTCACACCACTCCTCGTTCTCATCCTTCCCATCCTGTTCATAATGCAAAATAATCCCTCAATTCCTCCTTCTCTTGCATCACCGGTTATTCGTACTCCCATTTATCCTCGTTCCTCTTCCCCTCATTTCACTTGTCCTCCCCTTGCATGACCACTTATTCATACTCCGGGTCATCATTCTTCGCACTCCGTCATCTCTTTCTAGCCCTTTTCCTTCATTTGGTCCCCCTTCTACTTCTCCTCCTTACTCCTACTCCTAATCCTCCTTCTTTTAATAATTATCTTCCTATTCCTCCTGCGCCTACTCTGCTTCCATACCAATTCCTTTCTCTTTTGTCACAAACAACCTCGTAAGGACCAGCAGGTCTGCTGTTGTTTGTTCTTCCTTTGTGTTTCCTTTGTGTTTCTTTTCTCTCTTCTTTTCCTTTTCTTCCTCTTCCCCTCACCTTCCCTGTTTCTCCTCATCCTCGCCCATCGCTCACCGTTTGCCAAGTTAAACAACACGCGCACTGCTAAGAACTCAGTAAATTCGGCCCTTCCACCACAATAATCAGAAAGCTTTAAAGTCACCCTCAGTCCAGCCTCGCGTGAAGCTGAGCCACCGTCGATGCTCCAGATTTTGGCCGACCCCCGTACCCCATTTTTCTTGCGTCCCGTGATCCCGCGGCGCACGAGGTGAATAGAAACGACTAGGATATGATGCCTACACTTGGTAGCACCGCGTCAATAGTCCTGCAGCCTTAACGTGGGAGAGGAGCGTAGGTACGGAAGGAGAGTAATGGAGTGTTTGGAGGTAAGGAAGGGAGAGTTTTATGTTTCAGTTCCCGAAAGATACTTTGATCGAGAGGCTAAGCGGCGAGGTGGAGACCACGGGCAGAGGATAGGATGGGAGACGTTAGGATAGGATAAAATTATGTTTAAGCAAGAAGGCGATTTTTGTGTCTTTAGTCCATCTCTTAATACAAATATGTAACATATTTTTGCTTGACCTCAAATATTATTACTATGAAGTTTTATCTTGAAAGTATAGTCTCTCTCTCTCTCTCTCTCTCTCTCTCTCTCTCTCTCTCTCTCTCTCTCTCTCTCTCACACACACACACACACACACACACACACACACACACACACACACACACTACATTATAGCATTCACTCCGCTTTGTTCAATCGTCCATTCTTGTTACTTTCCTACTTTCGGTTTTATCAGCATGTCCCATAAATGCCATCTTCCATTTCTCCATCAATCGAATGACGCCATATCGATGTGTATGTTTTTGTATGTAGGTGTGTATTTCACCACTGTCTGATCACGAGTTGGACTCGTAATCGCCAGCAAGTACCCTCCCGATTAGAGCAACTGCAAGACTCATTAGTCAATCTCTGGGTACTGCCAGGACCACACATATCTCACACCCCATCCCCCTTGCTCAAGGGGGGGAGACTAACCACTCCTAATCAGCGGAAAACCTCCGTCCTGAGCTGGGTCGAGCCGCCGCCTGTCAGGCCGTGAATCCTGGTAACTCAGTGCTTTACCGACTGAGCTATCAGAGAGAGAGAGAGAGAGAGAGAGAGAGAGAGTGTGTGTGTGTGTGTGTGTGTGTGTGTGTGTGTGTGTGTGTGTGTTTTACATTTTGGCCTACAGCGCCGGTAGGCTTTCTTGGATGGGCCATGGCGGTTGGCCCAGGCTCGTCATGGCTCAGGCAAGTGTTTATAGTGGCGCCATCTATTCTTGACTCATGCTGCCCCCCTTAGCTCATTCTTGATTTCCCTTGGACAATTCCTCTAGAGTCCGGGTTGATGGGTGGTCTTCAGGACAGCATGTGGGTAGTCTTAGGCCACTCGGTGGTGACTGAAAAATCCCAGGCGGTAGGGGCGGATTTGAACCCGCATCATCCATCACGCGGCGAACGCGTGACCTAACCACTCAGCCACCGCCTCCCCAGGTGTGTGTGTGTGTGTGTGTGTGTGTGTGTGTGTGTTTTACGTTTTTCGCCTATGGCGCCGGAAGGCTTTCTTGCTTAGGGCCTGATGGTCGACCTCAGCCCGTTGTGGCGCTGGCAAGTGTTTGTAGAAGCGCCATCCTGCATTGGCTCATGCTGCCCCGGAGCTCATCTTCGATCCTAGAATCTAGAGTCCAGGTTGATAGGTGGTCTTCTGGACAGTATGTGGGTAGTCTTTGGCCACTCGGTGGTCACTGAAAAATCCCAGCTTGTGGCAACGGGCTGGGTTCGAACCCGCGTCGTCCAGGGCGCGGCGCCGTCACGCTAACCACTCAGCCACCGCCTGTGTGTGTGTGTGTGTGTGTGTGTGTGTGTGTGTGTGTGTGTGTGTGTGTGTGCCTTTATGTAAACACGAAAAAAGAAAAAAAAGAAAATGGAAGAAGAAGAAGAAGAAGAAGAAGAAGAAGAAGGAGCAGGTGAAGTGTGGGGAAAAAGAAAGAAAATAAACAAAATTAATAATAGAAAGATAAAATAATGATAACAAGAATATGAATTCAGAAAGTAAAAGAAAACGACACGACCATTGCATTGCTGAGAAGAAAAGAAACGGACAATCACATACAAAATAGCCAACGGAGCCCAGAGGAAAACAGCGATGAGAGGAGGAGCCTCGAAAGGAGGAGAAAGAATAGACAATGCGCTTGATAAATGGGCAGGAGGAAAATTGAAAACAAGAACAAACTGGACGCGGAGAGAGGAGAGCAGAGGGCGGAGGGAGACGAACACGAGACTCAGACAGCTTGAGAAACATATTAGAAAGACGAGGAGAGGGAGAGGAGACAGGGAGAAAAATGAGAACAGGGACAAGAACTGCACGAAACAAATGATCAAATAAGGATAAAAGCAACCTGAAAAAGGATTAAGATATGTGTGTGGAGTCTTGGGTTGTGTGTGGGGGGGAGGGGCTACGCGATTATCATTAACATAGAAATTAACTCGGAGGTGGCCGAGTGGTTATCGTGCGGCCGTGGTGAGTCCAAGGACCTAGCGTGGACTTTGTTTGAGTCCCCATCGAAACACGCTGATATTTCAAGTCATCGCCGAGTGGCGGAAGATTACCCACATGCTGTTCGGATTTTCATTCAACCTTAACTTCAGTGACTTCGGTCAAGAAGAGCACCGGGGGGGGGGGGGGGGGGCACCCTGGACCAAGCAAGAGTCATACATCACGGCAGCCATTATAAATAAAATTATCTTGCACCACTAACGGGCCCCTCAAGAAAGCCTACCAGCCCTACAGGCAGCACACAAAAAAACGTATATATATATATATATATATATATATAGAGAGAGAGAGAGAGAGAGAGAGAGAGAGAGAGAGAGAGAGAGAGAGAGAGAGAGCACTGATAAACGACCAAATAATAAAAAAAAAAAAAAAATACGGTGATTGAAAATGTGAGACATATAAGAAAAATATTCATGAACAGATACATAAATGATATACGTACATTAACTAAAATATACTCAAGTAAAGCTACACCAGTATGTATCACACCACTCCGAAGCGTCTTTCATGACATTGTCTCCTTCTTTATGGCCTTAATCCCCAAGGCGAGCGCCAGCCAATAGCGCCCCTCCTTCAAGGCGTGTGTCGGGGCGACCAGGATCCGTGAACCTGATAAAAGAGAGAGAGAGAGAGAGAGAAACACACACACACACACACACACACACACACTTTACATTTGTCTTCATGGGAATGACCCTTGGGCTTGTAAAGGAGACCAAAAAGTTGAGTTCAGCAACTTGGCCTGTCTGGTCCCGCGGCGCCCATTCCGCCGCTATATGTATGCAAATTGTATGTAAATTCCGGGGCTATGTGGGGTGGAGAGGGGCATGAGGGAAGATGGGGGAGTGTAGAGGGGGGAATAAGGAAAAGGTGGGAGAGTGAAGAGAGGGAGGATAGTAGAAGGGAGGTATGAGGTGACAACCAGCAGGCAGATGTTTCTGATGTGACGCCGTGTGTGTGTGTGTGTGTGTGTGTGTGTGTGTGTGTGTGCGCGCGCATTTCAACTAATTTATAGAAAGAAAAAAAAGCTGAGGTGCAATTAAGGGTTCACGCATCTTAATTACCTTTAAGGATCTTCCTCCTCCTCCTCCTTCCCCTCCTCCTCCTCCCCTTCCTCTTCCGTCTCCTCCTTCTCTTTCTCCTTCTGCTCTTCCACGTTCTCCTCCTCTTCTTTCTCCTCATCCACGCCTTCACTCGGTACTAGCATCTGCTTCACCCCCCTCCTCCCCGTCTCACTACTCTCCTTCTAATACTCGTATGCACAACTGTATCACTAAAAAAAATGAAAAAAATCATACGCAGTGGCTCCCTCCCTTCCTCCTCCTCTTTTCTCTCCTGCTCTGTTTTGTTTCGCCCCCAAAGGCAACAGACAAACGAGCGGTCCACCTGTGCTGGAGTACGCTTATTTATATTTTTTCTGGCTTAGTTGCATTCGCTTCAGGTGTACTCAGGTGTTTCCAGGTAGAAAGGGTTATCCACTACTACGCTTGCCTTTTTTTCCTGTTTGTGTCACGTTTGAGTTATATGATGTTACACTTTGGTTCTCTTATTCTCCCCCATTTGTATAAACCTTCCTACACTACCTCCCTCACCCCTTTCCTCCCACAGTGAGCCCCCAGACACACACACACACACACACACACACACACACACACTCACACAAACACACACACAAACAAACAAACAAACAAACACACACACACACACACACACACACACACACACACACACACACACACACACAGCTCGAGTTCAACTTTGATTAAACCCAGCTGTGGGGATGGGTCATTCAGTTCCCGGGATGTTGGTGGTGGTGGAGAGAGTGGTGATGGTGGTGGTGATGGTCGTGGTTGTGGTCGTCATGGTGGTGGTAGTAGTTCTGATGGTGTGGTGGAGGAGTGGATGATGCAGGAGTAATGGCAGTGCGTGGTGCTGAACGGTTGCGTCTCTGTCATGTTACCTATATTCATGACTGCCTGTCCCCACATGTCCGCAGTGTGGTGCAGATGACAGAAACTGACGGTTCAAGGAGAGGATTTTTTTTAAACTCACCTTATGATTATTTTGTTATGAACGTGAGTGTTCACACATAAATGCTCCTCCCCCCCACACACAAACACACACACACACACACACACACACACACACACACACACACACACACACACACACACACACACAGCACCCCGCGGTCAATCTGATAAATTGCCTCTGCGTGACCTTTGTGTTGAAACGAGACATACTGAGCAAGATGTGACAGCAAAAATAAATTAATAAGTAAATTAGTAAATATATGTTAATACATTTGAAAGAATAAATATGTTTAGATATGACAAATTAGCGTCACGCATGAATCACTTTAATAACGTAACTGTTGTTAGGAAACTCCGGCAGAAGCGGCAGTGAATACATGAAACATAATGAAGCAAAAGTTGGGGCCCAGTGGCCATGAGTGTGTAGCGGGGGGTGGGGGGTGAGAGTTTGGCTAACACACACACACACACACACACACACACACACACACACACACACACTCCAGGGCCCAGACGTTCAGGATAATACAGTAAACTTGCAGTGCTTCTCAACCGGGTTCCCCGGAACCGCAAGAGGTCTCTAGGGGTTCCGTGAGAAAGTGATAAATAAGGTAATGCATTTTTTTAGTATTTTTTTGTTTTATTTTATATTCGTAATTTTACTGTACACGTACGACATATTGTTGGAAAACCCTTGGTAGTTATAATAAAGGTTTCAACCTCATACATTAAAAATTATAATAATCATAGGGAATGTATTTAGCGATGCCTATATGGCGCCAGTGTGAAACCGCCTTCCTGGTTCGTGGACAGGACCTGTACGTAGCGGATTCGTGTATCACTGAGTAACTCACTCGAGTACAAGACGTATGCACGGTGTCCATCAGTCTGTTATGTGATTTCTGGTGCTTTCGGTGTGATACCTCATAAACTAGCAGTATGACATTTTTTTTTGCACAGCCAATAAAATAGTGACAAAAAAGAGGGTATAATTTTATCCTTAAACCAGTTATCCGAAAAGCATATGTTATGAGTATGTTTACCACGTGAACTACGATAAAAGTATAAGAGATAGATATTCATAATGTTATACAATAAATTTTATGCAGGGGTTCCCTGAGACATGAAAATTATATCAAGGGTTCCACAAGGGTTAAAAGATCGAGAAACGCTGCGAGTAAAGGGAAGACATGACGGCTCACTCCCACATCCTGAACGTCTGCGTCACGCAATATTTTCGACCTTCGCCAACTCGTCGCGGACCATGAAAGACACAACATAAAACACTACCGATATAACTCCCTAATGGTTCCACTGCTATTTTTTGCTTCCCCTGTTTATTTTCATTAACATTGCAGGTCGAATTATGTATCCACTTTAGTAACTGACGCTGTTATTGCTGTCAGTGTTACTTTCGTTCTTATTACATTTTTTTTGTAGTGTTGTGTTCCCTGCTACCTGGCTATTGTTGCTGGCTTGGTGTTGCTGTCCCCTGCTATCACTTCGACTACGTATTTTTTTCATGACCGTTGCATGCGTCACAGCAGGAAGGGTGACGCTGCTGCTGCTGTTTCGGTTCTCCCTCACGTCCGTCGCAACCCTTCTATCAATAATCACATCTATATATACTATTTGCAGTGAAACAGCCTCGTAACATTTTCCGCGCCCACCTGAATGAGAGCCGGGCGAGGAGAAAATGACGGGGGCGAAGTGAAACAGGCTACTGAGGAAAGAGGGAACGAAGCAGGACTGGAAATGGGTATTGCAGGGAAGACGGGGCAAAAGGTGACGGAGGAGAAAGTTGGGATGGATTCTTAAGTGTTGAACGGGACGGACGGGATAGAAGTGTACGATAATCGAGGTTGTGGGGGTCTGAAATGCGTGGGAAGGTTGGGGCGATGGAGCTTGGGGTGGGGGTGGGTGGGGGGGTGGGGGGAGTGCAGTGCGGTGGTGCCGAGAGGGGGGAAAGGTGCGGTGTGTTCAAATGACGGTGAGATCAGGTCAAGTGTAAATTCTCAGGTCAGACGCTGGGTTCAGGTGACAGCTGACGGCGGTGGTGCAGGTGGGCAGTTTATGGGAGGTCACTCAGGTACCCAGGCTTAGTAATGAGGTGCTAAGCTCCTGGACCGGCGACACACAGGTGGTAGTTGCTGCTGCTGCTCGGCTGGTTGAAGTAGCCGTGGGAAGTGTAAAGCGTTGATGAAGTTGCCATACATCTTGCTCCAAACCTGAGTGACGAGGCTGCCACACTGCCTGCCACCTGAACTGACCTTCCCTTGCTGCTGGGTGACCGAGATGGTATCCTTCGGAACGAACTTAAGGGTCTCGGCAGGGACGCGGTAGATGACGAGGCGTTGGCGATACAGCCCTCACTACCTTTCCAGCACCACTAACACACTGCACTCACTGAATGTCTGTATGTCACAACATTCCACAAAAGTTATTTGGAGTAATGAGTTCCTCCAACAAATGGGAAGGGTCGGGGAATGGGGAGTGAAGGAAAAGGAAAAGGAAAAGTTCAACTGGAAACTTCAAATCTCCTCTCTCACTAAATCAGCTTCCTCGAGGTTGGGCGTTCTGTATCGTCTCCGTCAGCTCTTCTCCCCCGCGCAGTTGCTATCTATATACAGGGGCCTTGCCCGCCCTCGTATGGAGTATGCATCTCACGTGTGGGGAGCTCCACCCACACAGCTCTTCTGGACAGAGTGAAGTCTAAGGCTCTCCGTCTCATCAGCTCTCCTCCTCCTACTGATAGTCTTCTACCTCTTAAATTCCGTCGCGATGTTGACTCTCTTTCTATCTTCTATCGATATTTCCACGCTGGCTGCTCTTCTGAACTTGCTAACTGAATGCCTCCCTCCCTCCCGCGGCCCCGCTGCACACAACTTTCTACTCATACTCATCCCTATTCTGTCCAAACCCCTTATGCAAAAGTTAACCAGCATCTTCACTCTTTCATCCCTCACGCTGGTAAACTCTGGAACAATCTTCCTTCATCTGTATTTCCTCCTGCCTACGACTTGAACTCTTTCAAGAGAAGGGTATCAGGACACCTCTCCTCCCGAAATTGACCTCTCTTTCGGCCACCTCTTTTGATTCTTTTTTAGGAGCAGTGAGTAGCGGGCTTTTTTTTTAATATTATCTCCTTTTTTGTGCCCTTGAGCTGTCTCCTTTGTTGTAAAAAAAAAAAAAAAGGCTGACCCTGCGGCTGCTATGGAGAGCGCCATGTGAGGGTCAGGACAGGTGTGTGTGTGTGTGTGTGTGTGTGTGTGTGTGTGTGTGTGTGTATAGGTGTGTGTGTGTGTGTGTGTGTGTGTGTGTGTATTGGTGTGCGTGTGTGTGTGTGTGTGTGTGTGTGTGAGTTTGTGTGTGTGTGTGTGTGTGTGTGTGTGTGTGTGTGTGTGTGTATTTCACCGCGGCCTAATCACGAGCTGGACTCGCGATCGCCTGAAAGTACCCATCCGATTAGAGCAAGGCTCATTAGTCGATCTCTGGGTACTGCTAGGACCTCACACACCAAACATCCCATTCACCTTGCTCAAGGGGGGTCAGTAACCACTCCTAGTCAGCGGAAAAAAAATACGGCCTGAGCGGGTGCTGGAACCTATACCTGCCACGCCGCGATGCCTGGTAGCGCAGCTCTTTAACCGACTGAGCTATCGGAGTGGTGTGTGTGTGTGTGTGTGTGTGTTGCAGTATTTTCGACCACTCCTTCCACCACTCAGACTGTGTGTGTGTGTGTGTGTGTGTGCTTTGAAGTGGTTCGGGCCACCCCCTCCACCAACAGCCTAACACCCTGACACACGCACACACAAGCACACGAAAAGTGACATTTCCTTTTGGCAACAAATTAAAACAATCAAACGAAACTCAAATAAAACATCAACAAACAAGGACACACACACACACAAAATAAAAAAAGTCATATTAAAAAAAAATCTTATTCGTACCTACAGAAACACTGGAGAGAGAGAGAGAGAGAGAGAGAGAGAGAGAGAGAGAGAGAGAGAGAGAGAGAGAGAGAGAGAGAGCGGGGGTGGGAGGTGGGGGCGAGGATACATGGAAACATGGACGAGCAGGCAGCAGAAATCCTATTGGCACATTGTGTTGTAACCCGTAATCCGGGTCACACAGGGGAGACGACACACTGTTTGTACTAGTGACACTTGACTTAAAATTCTGGTACTTTAGGAGTATTTAAAGGAGTTCGTAAATGGGGTGATGAAACGGTGTCGCCTTTCTTATATGTATTTTATTCTACCTTAATACTACTTAATATTACAGAGGGTAAAAATATTGTTTAAACCAGCGACTGGCTTACTAGACTCAATGAGTCTTCAGGTTTTCTTTCACTATTGGTTACTGACGTTAACACTGGTATAATATTGAGTAAAAACTCACACAATAAAGTATCATAGAAATATAATCCTAAGTAAAACTAAGATAATAGAACACAATAGATATGTTAGATACGCTTTCCTCTATGGTACCACATTACTCCATACTCACAGTAGCAAAGATGAATGTTCTACCCATGTTGTCTAGGGAAGGACAACTGAGTGTCCAGCAACGAACAGAGTGCTGGTTGATCTGAGGTCAAGCCTGAATAAATGCTTCTTATATAGGCAGACATACATACAGACATCGCGAGGGTAATACGTCAGGCGTGTGAGTCATACATCAAACTCACACCGAGCTCATACAATAATCTACCTAACCGACATGCTTAATTCACGCGGTGACGCAGCCTTGTTTTCATAACATTTTGTTCCGCGGTTGATCGTGTTTTGGCCGCGGTTGATTGTGTTTTTGGCTTAGAGAGATAAGCGGGTGCGTTAATGGGCAATTGCAATTGTGTATAGGTTGGTAAATGAACAATGTGTGTGGGGACAATCATGTCTTGGAGTCCGTGTTGTGTTTTAGCGGTCGATACCGCTGTTGTCATCGGAAAATATTGCCGGTGAAGATGATGATGACACGAGTGGTGTCGCAGCCCTCGGGGCACCACAATTGCGAGGCTGCCTACTTTCAGTGATTTAATCAATCCGTCAACCACAAGAGTGGCTTGCGGGAAGGATTAAAGCACTTATGTATGTACTCGTGGGTACGTTTAGTTCACTCACGACGCAACAAAGTTTACGGTCAATGCGACTCTTAAAGGAGTTGATTGTTTCTGCACTAACCATTCCTGCAGGAAGGTTGTTCCAGTGGTGGACGACTCTGTTCGAAAAATAACTCATGCCGATATCCGTAAAGCATCGTTTGGCTTGAAATGTTTTACCGTTGTTGCTTGTTCGAGGGTAAGTTTGTAGAGTGAAGAGTTTGGAGTGATCAACACTGCTGAATTTGTTCATGTACTTGAAGACTTATATCAGGTCTCCTCATAATCGTCTCTTTTCCAGCGTGAAGAGGTTGAGTCGCTTGAGTTATTCTTCGTAAGGTTGCGTTTTCAATGATGGTATCATTTTCGTAGCGCGTCACTGTACTCTCGAGTAATTCAATGTCTTTCTTGTGATTGGGAGACCAGAATTGTACGGTGTATTCCAGGTGGGGTCTTAGCAGCGAGTTAAATAAGTACAACATAACTCCCGGCGTCTTGCATTCGAAGTTCCTCGCTATGAAACCGAGCTTAGTGTTGGCTTTCTTGCAGGCGGACTTGGAGTGTTTTGCTTGTTTCAGGACACTGCTGATGGTGACCCCGAGGTCTCTTTCCTCTTGTACTGCCTGTAGTGGTTCGCCACCCATGTAGTATGTGTGGCTGCTATTTCTGGACCCGATGTGCATTACTTTACATTTGGTAGTGTTAAAGGACATCTACCACTTTTCCGACCACTGGGTGATCTGGACCAGGTCTCTGGATAATTTCGCAGTCTGCTGTCGTGAGGGCCTTCCCTCCCACCATGGTGTCGTCAGCAAATTTAGAAAGAGTGGATTTTAATCCTAGTTCTAGGTCGTTGATATATATAATAGAGTATGGGGCCCAGCACTGATCTCTATGGCACTCCACTTGTAACCGGGAGCCACTCGGAGGCCTGCCCGTTGAGTAGAACTCGTTGCTTTCTTCCAGGAAGCCAAACTTTTATGCACGCAGTCAGATTGTCTCCTAGTCCCGCCGATTTCAGTTTCTTGAGAAGTCGTTCGTGCGGTACCTTGTCAAAGGCCTTTTGAAAGTCTAGAAAGATAACATCGCTGGTGATGTGATTATCCCAATTTTCATATATATATTTTGCAAGAAGTCCAGTAGGTTGGTTAGGCATGAGCGCTTATTCCTGAAACCGTGCTGTACATCGTAAATTATATTGTTGTCCTCAAGAAACTTGACGAGTTTGTATCTGATAATCTTCTTGAGAATTTTGCCCGCCACTGAAGTCAAGCTAATGGGCCTGTAATTCAAGGCGGTGAGTGGCTTGAGTATTTGCTGCTTGAGTTCCTTGAGCAGCCTGAGTGACAAGTCGTCGGGTCCGGTTGACTTGTTTGTCTCTAGTTTGTCTAGGTACTTTTGCACGTCCCGTTCCCCCTTGGTGGAATAATGGTCTCGGGTATCGACTCGGTGTTCTCGACCGTGAACACAGACACGAAGTTCTTGTTCAAGATTTCGACTATGTGTCTGCTGTCTTGCGTTAGAGCGCCGCTTTCATCTTTTAGGGGACCGATGTTGCTTTTCGACTTCTTTTTTTTTATCTTATTTATGTGAAAACCTTTTTCGGATTAGACTTGGATTCGCGTGCTATTTGCCTCATAGTCTCGCTTACATTGACGGATGAGGGTTCTGCAAGCTCTGAGGCTGTGGTGGTATTGTTCACGTGTTTCATCAGTGTTATTTTCCTTCAACAAGTTATATTTTATTTTCTTTAAATTGATTCCCTTCTTACTTGGGTAATAATCCGTGGTGGATTTACGCCATTGTTTGTTCTTCTAGTCTTCATGGGAACTGTCGTCCTCTCTACTTCTAGGAGTTTATTCTTGAAGATGTTCCACGCGTCGTCTACAAGGGCGAAGTCTAGGTATTCCCACGTAGCTTGAGGTAATAGTTCACGAGAAAAGTTAAAATTAGCTTTTCTGTAGTCTGGAATCTTGGATGCGTTTTCTACAAGCTCGTGTTCCGTTCTAATGCTGAAGCGAATTAACTGGGGATCACAGCCGTTGAGTTTCTCACCGACCCCTCCCTTCGCGTACGAGGTCGGAGTCAGACACGAGTACGAGGTCCAGAATATTGTTTTCTCGCGTAGGTTGGGTAATAATCTGGGTTAGAAATGTGTCTTCTAACATTTCGAGTAGCCTATTACCCTCCTGGTCTCCATTCATTGTGTTCTATAGTCCGGCAAATCTTAAGTGGCGGCTCTGACGTAGACAGCCCGCTAGACTCTGTTGCCACGTCTCCAACTGACCTCGCACACCCTTCTCTCTCTCTCTCTCTCTCTCTCTCTCTCTCTCTCTCTCTCTCTCTCTCTCTCTCTCTCTCTCTCTCTCTGTGTGTGTTTGTGTGCGCGCGAGAGAGAGAGAAAAGTGGGGGTGTACTCTCATTCGGGGAGTATGGTACACGACAATGAACATAAGAACATAGGGAAACTGCAAGAGGCCGGGTGGCCTACACAGGGCAGCTCCAGAATTCCCCCACAACTCACGGTGGGTGAGGTGTAGTTACAGGGGTTACAGGTAGAGGCTTGATCCTCGTTATACCGGCGGTTCTAGGCACGCATCCAGTACCCCGTCACCTTACTGCACCCACACCTCACTGCCACCTGTCGTCCTCGTCCATGTAGCTATCTAGTCTACTCTTAAAACAAGCTATCGTCCCTGCACTAACTATGTGATTGCTGAGTCTATTCCATTCCCCCACCACCCTATTACTAAACCAACGCTTGCCTATATCTCGCCTAAATCTATTCTTTTCTAATTTAAATCCATTACTGCGAGTTCTATCCTGTTGGCTAATTCTCAGTGCTTTACTTATATCGCCTTTGTTGTAACCCTTGACCCATTTGAATACGTCTATCAGATCTCCCCGCACTCTTCGTCTCTAGTGAATGCAAGTTTAGATGTTTCAGCCTATTTTGATATGGGAGGTTCCTCAGCCCCTGAATCAGCTTGGTCATCCTCCTCTGAACTGATTCTAGCAAGTTGATGTCCATTCTGTAGTGTGGGCACCAAAACTGGACAGCATAATCTAAGTGTGGTCTAACTAACGCTAAATAGAATCTGAGGATGACCTCTGCACTCCTGTTGGTTACCGTCCTGTTAATAAAGCCTAATACCCTGTTAGCCCTATTCCTCGCACTAATACATTGCTTCCTTAGTTTAAGGTCAGAGTTCACTAACACTCCCAAATCCCTTTCACACTCAGACCTGCCTATCGCTGTGGAGTCTAAACTATACCCGTGTAATGGGTTGCGTGTTCCTACACTAAGTACGCTACACTTGGTGATGTTAAAATTGATCTGCCATTTCTCTGACCAAGCTGACAGTTTGTTGAGATCCTCCTGCAGTACTCTAGCATCCTCCCCTGTCCCAATAGTGCGTCCTATTTTGGTGTCATCTGCAAATTTACCTATGTCACTAGTTATCCCATTGTCTATGTCATTGATGTAGATAATGAATAGAAACGGGCCTAAAACTGAACCTTGAGGAACCCCACTGGTAACATTACCCCATTTGGATTTTTTCCGTTAATGGTAACCCTCTGTTTCCTGTCGCCAATCCACGCCTTAATCCAATCAAATACCTTCCCTCTTATCCCATGAGCCCTGACTTTATTTAACAGTCTCTGGTGAGGTACCTTGTCGAAGGCCTTACTAAAATCAAGATAAACCACATCATAGCTCTTATCATTGTCAGCTGCCTCGTATACTCTACTGTAAAAGGATATAAGATTAGTGAGGCACGACTTTCCTTTAGTAAACCCATGCTATGAGTCGTGAATTAAATTATGTCTGTCTATTTGGTCCCTAATACTATCAGCTATTATTGACTCAATCATTTTACCTATAACTGACGTCAAACTAATCGGCCTATAGTTCTCCATAGAAGATTTGTCTCCCTTCTTAAATATTGGAATAACGTGTGCCTGCCTCCATGAAACAGGCACCACCCCTGTGTCTATAGTGCGCGCCAGCTAATTTGGCCCGTGAGAGGGAGGGCCGTGAAAAATGCTCATATGTCAAGTGAACGTATTTGGCTTTAATTAATGTGCGTCATTTAAAAAAAAAAACTTTTCAAAAGATATAAACACACACTAATATTATTTTAATTCAAACTGCAATGAGCTACACAGTGTACTGTTACTTATATATTTAGGTTATTATAAAACGGTGGAGAAAACGTGACAACAGTGTTCAACAGTGTTGTCGGGTCACGACCTCACTGACTCCTCCTCTGGCCACTCCCTGTTCCCTCGGCCCAGCCCGGCATTCCACTTCCATCCACCACAGAGGAAGCATGGCAGCTCATCCAAACCATCACTCGTCTCACTTACGTAGTCAGGCAAAGGACATTGTTTTCAACGTCCACGAGTATTTCCAGAAAGAGAAGGACTACGGAGGACCTACAGAGAACGTTTCATGAAGTACAAAATCTGTTAAAATTCGGGACAGAGAGAGAGAGAGAGAGAGAGAGAGAGAGAGAGAGAGATGGGTGGGAGCTAGACCCTGTTGGAGGCGGAGCGACAGATATGTGGCAACGCTTTAAGAGCTTAATGACCTAGGCTTTCCCGTGAAGCTCCTCCTTCACGGGCCAAAATAGCTGGCGCGCACTATAGTGACTTCCTAAATACTTCTGTTAACTGCCCACTTATCTCTGTTTCGCATTCCTTTATTACCCTGGGGAAAAGTTCATCTGGCCCAGGCGCCTTAGTGTCTTTAAGTCTATCTATCTGTCTCATCACGAGCTCCCTACTTATGTTGATGTCGGTTAATTCTTCTACCTCTTCTCCCCTGTAGATCTGTTCTCCCTGAGGTATATCATCTAATCTTTCCTTGGTAAATACAGTTAAGAAATATCTATTTAACGCCTCGCTCATTTCCTCATCACTATCAATCAGTGATTCTCCTGACTTAAGCGGCCCTATCTTATCCCTAACCTTGGTCTTATAAAGCTGAAAGAAGCCCTTTGGATTGGTCTTTGCTTCCCTGGCAATTCTAATCTCATAATTACGTTTTGCCATACGTATGTTTTTCTTTACTGCTCTAGCTAAATCGTTGTAACTATCCCTTAGGTGAGTTTCCCCCCTTTTAATTCTAACATATAGTCCTCTTTTCCTTCCTATTTCAGTTTTTAGCCTGTCTGTCATCCATCTCGGGTAATTACCTGTTGACCTGACTTCCCTGTGAGGTATAAACTGTTTCTGTCCTAATTTAATCTCCCTGACCAGACTATTGTACTCACCCTTCAAGCTACTGACCTGACTAGTGACCTCACCAGAGATTACCGCCCCTCCCTGCTCTGGGTCCTGACCTACTTCTGATCTCACTCCCCTAAGCTTCTGCAGCTGTTTTCTTAACCCCTCGTAGTCTGCCTTCCTGAAGTCAGGTATTAATGTGTTGTTACTGCTTACTCTATCCTCCCATTTAATATTAAATCTAATTTCCTTATGATCACTGTTACCTAATGAATCCCCAACCTCAATGTTGCTTATTATGTCCTCTCTATTAGTTAACAACAAATCCAAAATATTTTCTTCCCTCGTTGGTGTTCTAATTAACTGCTTAATGAAACTATCCTGTATCACATCTAACAAATCCTGTGTCTCTTGATCTCCGGATAAAGTATCCCACTCTATGTTCCTATAATTGAAATCCCCAATTACACACACATTCTTATATCTTGACGCCCTACTAATTTCTTGTAAAAGGGGTTGGCTACTGTTCCTGGTAAGGTTGGGCGGTCTGTAAAGTACTCCGATGATGATGCATAATAATAATAATAATATTAATAATAATAATAATAATAATAATAATAATAATAATAATAATAATAATAATATTAATAAACCTCTTTAAAAATAATCGCACCAAGACTCTTTACCCTTTGTGTGGTGTGGAAATAAGGTCAAAGTGTAATATATTAATGTTCTTAGAGACCACTCCTTCCCCACTCCCTGACCATCCCCAGCGGAACCTCACCATTCACCTGCATATGACTCACATCAGAATTTGTTTGACGGTCCTGGCATTCCATATATAGGTACAGTCTCCATATTTTATCATAATTATGCCATATGGGTGACATTGTATGGCAGATGCCAGACACACACTAAAATATGGCAGAAATGCGATGATTAAAGCAGGCAGAGCAACTGGCAACTGCGGTGTGTTGGGTTGAGAGGAGCATGACTCAGACTTGAGCTGACAATGCCGCGGTGGCAACGCTGCCAAGTGTTGTACACATCTCTTTGTATTCACTCACAGATAGAGAATCAATCATAAAAAACATATTTGTTTTTATACTAGAGTGAGAGAGAAAGAGAGAGACACGGGGAGAGAGAGAGAGAGAGAGAGAGAGAGAGAGAGAGAGAGAGAGAGAGAGAGAGAGAGAGAGAGAGAGAGAGAGAGAGAAGGGTGTGAGAGGCACGGTACGCGAGGTCAGTTGGAGACAGCATCAGTGTCTAGCGGGCTGTCTACGTCAGAGCCGCCACTTAAGATTTGCCGGACTATAGTTGATTTTGGGACAGATGAAGACCCCAATGATTACTGACTGCTTTTTTTGCGTTATGGAATGAATTTCCTCATATAGAGGGGTGGCACGTGACGTCATCAGCAGCGATCAGCTGATCACTGTCAGCTGCCCAGCAAAGGCCAGCCATTTTGGGAGGCACATATTACAGCAAGAGAGCTCCTCAGCTTTTTCCCGACATGTTACTGTGTTGATGTGTGTGTTAGTGGCCCATCTATTACTGTGTGGGTGTGGGTGTTAGTGTCTATCTATTACTGTGTGGGTGTGGGTGTTAGTGGCCCATCTATTACTGTGTGGGTGTGTGTGTTAGTGGCCCATATATTACTGTGTGGGTGTGGGTGTTAGTGTCTATCTATTACTGTGTGGGTGTGGGTGTTAGTGGCCCATCTATTACTGTGTGGGTGTGGGTGTTAGTGTCTATCTATTACTGTGTGGGTGTGGGTGTTACTGTTCATCTATTACTGTGTGGGTGTGGGTGTTAGTGTCCATCTGTTACTGTGTGGGTGTGGGTGTTAGTGGCCCATCTATTACTGTGTGGGTGTGGGTGTTAGTGTCCATCTATTACTGTGTGGGTATGGGTGTTAGTGGCCATTTATTACTGTGTGGGTGTGGGTGTTATTGTCCATCTATTACTGTGTGGGTGGGTGTGTTAGTGTCCGTCTATTACTGTGTGGGTGTGGGTGTTAGTGGCCCATCTATTACTGTGTGGGTGTGGGTGTTAGTGTCCATCTATTACTGTGTGGGTATGGGTGTTAGTGTCCATTTATTACTGTGTGGGTGTGGGTGTTATTGTCCATCTATTACTGTGTGGGTGGGTGTGTTAGTGTCCGTCTATTACTGTGTGGGTGTGGGTGTTAGTGTCCATTTATTGCTGTGTGGGTGTGGGTGTTATTGTCCATCTATTACTGTGTGGGTGGGTGTGTTAGTGTCCGTCTATTACTGTGTGGGTGTGGGTGTTAGTGTCCATCTATTACTGTGTGGGTATGGGTGTTAGTGTCCATTTATTACTGTGTGGGTGTGGGTGTTATTGTCCATCTATTACTGTGTGGGTATGGGTGTTAGTGTCCATCTATTACTGTGTGGGTATGGGTGTTAGTGTCCATTTATTACTGTGTGGGTGTGGGTGTTATTGTCCATCTATTACTGTGTGGGTGTGGGTGTTAGTGGCCCATCTATTACTGTGTGGGTGTGGGTGTTAGTGTCCATCTATTAATGTGTGGGTGGGTGTGTTAGGCTGGTATTACAAGACACTTTGCCATATCACATCAGCTATTTCTAAAGGTCAAAGAGGGGATCAATCGGATTTTAATGAGTGGTTCCTTAAGTTCATGGTACAGAAGAAGGATCACACTACCACCAGGGTCATAAAACTACCTCTGGAAATGCCCACAACTCCTACGAAAGCCTTGGCAAATATGTGTTCTTGGGCGGGGAAATGTCTTGTAATACGACCCTTAGTGTCCATCTATTACTGTGTGGGTGTGGGTGTTAATGGCTCATCTATTACTGTGTGGGTAGGTGTGCTAGTGTCCATCTATTGTGTGGGTGTGGGTGTTAGTGGCCCATCTATTACTGTGTGGGTGTGGGTGTTAGTACGTGGCTCATCTGTTACTGTGTGGGTATGGGTGTTATTGGCCCATCTATTACTGTGTGGGTGTGGGTGTTAGTGTCCATCTGTTACTGTGTGGGTGTGGGTGTTAGTGGCCCATCTATTACTGTGTTGGTGTGGGTGTTAGTGGCCTATCTATTACTGTGTGAGTGTGGGTGTTAGTGGCCCATCTATTACTGTGTGGGTGTGGGTGTTAGTAGCCCATCTATTACTGTGTTGGTGTGTGTGTGTTAGTGGCCCATCTATCACTGTGTGTGTGTGTGTGTGTGTGTGTGTGTGTGTGTGTTAGTGGCCCATCTATTACTGTTACTGATAGGTGCTACACTGCCACTCGCGGTAGGTAGACAGGGGCTGCCAAGTATAGGCCAAGGGACAGGGGCTCAGCTGATCGCTCATGCCACCCAATATGGCTGACAGTTGTTTTCCTAAAACAAAAGCGAAGCGGTGTGACGTCAGTGCAACCCCTCTATAGCGCTGCGTCGTCAGCTGCTTTTTGCTGAAGAGGTTTATATACGGTAACAATCGTCATCTTGTTATGTTTGCTAGTTTCTAGCTCTATGTAAACGGAGTCGTATTTTTCTGAGTCTTGTTTTGTTTTGTTTTTCATTGCAGGGAGTGTGTTCTTGACGTAACACATGACACCGCCTCCTTTTTTGTAAAGTCTGTTCTTGTAGAAACGTTCGTATCCCAAGACTGAAAATTCAGTCATTAAGTGGTCAGATGTGGCCCATGTTGCAATGATTGCTATTATTTCTGATTTCTCGACGTCAATGTAGGCAAGTAGCTCATCCCGTCTGGGTATTAGACTGCGCGCGTTGGTGTACAGGACAGAGATGTCCTTCTTGGCTTCGGTGATTCGGGGCGTAGTAGACGAGTTTCTGCGTGAGTTCTCTGTTGAAGGCCTTGGTGTGTGCTGGACTGTCGATGCTATTTGATTGCGCCCCTCACGCGCTTGAAGTTTTCTGAGTACGAAAGGACCTCATCGTTCAGCAATCTACCAAGTCGTGCTGAGCTAGTTTCATTGAGGTGAAGACCGTCAGGACGGAAGAGGTCGGGGTTATCATAGAAATGATCTCCCGCGTTTGTGAACGAAACTTCCTCGTCCTGACAAAGGCATTACAACCTGTTGTTTATGCTTGACGCTTTTCTGTGGAAGCCTGTAAAGGCGTTGATTCTCGGCAGAATCCCGGAGACAATGATGTGTCGTGACTTTTCCTTGTAGTGGCGAATCACTCGTCGGTAATTAGCTATAAATTTCCCCCGTATGTGTCGATTGCACTTCATTCATTCCAGCGTGCAAAACGAAGAGTGTGTCTTGTTCCGTTTGGTCTGAGACGATGTCTGCAGCTTCTTCTATATCTTGTAATCTTGCACGAGGGATCCAGTAGCGTCTCCTGTTCTTGATATTGCGCCCGCAAAATTCAGTCAGTTGTCCTCTCACGATGCTGTCGCCCACTAATTTCACATCAGCCTTGGTGTTTTCTCTTGATTCGCGGAAATGTGATCCGTCTTCGCAGGTAATCGCCGGGAGGATGGTCTCGCGTCTACGTCTGTTGGCAAAGGAGGAGGAGAAGGAGGACGAGGAGGACGAGGAGGAGGAAGAAGAAGAAGAAGTAGAAGAAGAAGAAGAAGAAGAAGAAGAAGAAGAGAAGAAGAAAAAGAAGAAGGAGAAAAGGAAAAAGAAAAAGAAGAAGACGAAGAAGAAAAAAAAGAAGAAGAAGAAGAAAAGAAAAAGAAGATGAGGGAAAGAGGGAATATGAGGGAAAGAGGGAAGATGAGGGAAAGAGGGAAGATGAGGGAAAGAGGGAAGATGAGGGAAAGAGGGAAGATGAGGGAGAGAGAGAAGACGAGGGAGAGAGGGAAGAAGTATTCGAGGTGGAGAGGGAGGTTGAGGACGAAGGGCAGGAGGAGGAGGAGGAGGAGGAGGAAGAAGAGGGGGGAGAGCTCAGCAGAGGAGGGTGAGGGATTAGGGAAGGAAGAGGAGGAGGCGCGATGCGAGGAAGAGGGGGCAAGGCGGCGGAGGAGGAGAAAGAAGAATAGGAGGATGGGGGAAGAAGAAGAATAAGAATAATAATAATAAGAAGAAGAAGGAGAAGAAGAAGAAGAAAAATAAGAAGAGGAGGAGGAGGCAGAAGAGAGGGGGTAGCTTAGGCAGAGGAGGAGGAGGAAGAGAGGGAGAGGGGGTAGAGGGTCGTGTCTGAGGTACAGCGCGCGGTCAGCAGAGGATGGTGCGGGGTTGGAGAAGCGAGAGGAGTCGCAGCGTAAGGAAAAAGGGAGAGGGGAGGTGGCGGTGTTGGGGTTTGAAGAGCGGAAGAGACTAGAGTATTTTCACGTGAAACTGGCCTATGAGGTAGTGGCGGCTGTGGGATTAGCCTCGCCCCGCACCTTGCCACACACTCTCAACACCTCTCGCTTCCTCTCATATGTCAGCTATTTAATACCTTTAAATTAATTTAATTAAATAATTGGAGATTCCAATAAGGTCATATAATGTTGAGATTCTTTCGTTTTTAGGATAATAACAAGGATTTTGTATAAATACCACGACACTTGACAAAAGTTGTATTCCAACGTTGTCACTTAGGCGGGGTTCCCACTATTCTGTTTTGACGGATCCGTTGACGTTAATGACGTCAAAATGACGTCAGCAAAACGGTAGCCGCTCGGCACGGATGATCCACTCCGTCAGTCCATCGCTCATCATTTGTTGACAAATATATGGACAGCATTAACCACAACGACTTCTTGTATATGTTATTTTGTAGCTAAGTACTTCTATTTCATATTTTCATGTTATGTACAATATTCAACATCACTGGACTGGCACCACAACCCCTATCCCGGATTTAAAAGTTAACTTGAGTTCATCTCTGGACGGGCTCCGCGCGGGGCCCGGGCGCATATTCACGAGATGTTGCACATGTTTTCAGCCCCGCGCCGCCCTCCTCTCTGATTCGCCGGCTGGCTCTCAAGCTAAGAGAGGAGGGCGGCGCGGGGCTGAAAATGTGTGCGACATCTCGTGAATATGTGACCCGGGCTCCGTTGATGACGTCACTGACGGTTGACGGATCCGTGAAAACGGAATTGTGGGAACCCCTCCTCAGCCTGACCCAGGGGTGGGTTTCATCATAGTGCTTTCCCAGGCGTGGTGACGTCACGCGCAGTTGGGAAAATTCCTTGGGCGTGTTTCATCACCGCGCCACAAGCCACTTCCAAGAAGGATTGGGGGCGGTCTCGGGAGAAACCAGCGTTGCCAATCTTCCGCGTCGCTCTGACGTCTAATATGTCTTCAGTTTACACTTCTTATGTATAATTATGGAATTATAAATATAAACAATCGATTGTTTATGAGTTTGAATTATAGTTGAATAGTGGCAAGCTGTTTAAATCAAATATAAGAAGCCAAGGAGTATATTGACTGGATCTGTTGAAGTGTTTCCAGCAAGAAGTGGACAAATACATAGGAAGAAATTACCATCCCAGGATCAGCCGATCAGCCATGGCGGAAGGAGGTGACGCACGTAAACAAACAGAGAAGGTGGTGGCTCAAGAGGGGGAGGTTTGTCCAGACTGCAAAGTGAAGGTACAGGAATATGATGATGCATTACTGTGCGGTCTTTGTGAATTTTGGCACCATATTAAGTGTGAAGGAGTATCAAGAGAGGTATATAAATTTTTAGGGAGGGCTGATGCTAGCAAACTCCACTGGTACTGCAATAAATGTGATATTGTTGCTGGTAAGGTTCTGAACCACATTACAAAGTTAGAAAAGAGACAAGATGTAATGGAAACAAGCTTGGTGCTGTTGAAAGTGAAGTAGCCGAAGTTAAGAGCCGACTTAGTATAGAAATGGATGGAGTGAAAGAGAAAATCGAAGAACTTAGAGTGTTGGAAATGGGAAAGACAGATAAGCTTGTAGAGGTGCATAAGGATATGAATGTCATAAAAGGTAATCTAATTGAAGAAGCTAAGGAGAAAATTTACAATGAGGTAAAGGATGATTTAGTAAAATCTTGCAAGGATTATGTGATGGAAACTCAGAATACTTACAACTCACAAAGTACTACAAAAGCAGGCAAAAGTGGGATTGCAGAGGAGGCAGTGGAACAAGTTAAGGACATTCTCCGTAGAGAGAATAATATAATTCTTCACAGAATGCCGGAAGTCATGATAAGTGGGTTTAATATGGAGGATAGAGAAGACAAGATGAGACATGATAAGCTAATGTTTAAAGAGTTTTGTGGAGAGTTGGACCTAAATTGTTTTGATAGTGACGTTGTGGAATTACGGAGGATAGGTATGGTGCCTCAGCCCGCAAGTAATGAAGGAGGTGAGAACAGTGCACCAGAAAGAAAGTCAAGACCAATGATTGTGACATTAAAGGAAGGAATGAAAATGAGGATCATGAGGAACTTGTATAAACTAAGAAATGCTAAGGAACCTTTATTCAGGAATGTGGTAGTGTACCATGATATGACAAGGGAGGAACGTGAGAGAGAGAAAGAACTAAGGAAACAGGCCAAAGAAAAGAGTGATGAGGAGAAGGACACTGGAAATTTTTATGTGGTGAGAGGAAAGCCATGGAAAAGGTACCTGTTGTGTGTGAGGAGAAAGTAAGAAGGAAATATCCAGCAAACTTGAGGCAGAATGGGGAAAAGATGAAGTGTCAAAATAAAATATGTGTGATGTTTAGTAATGTTGATACATTTACAAGAGACAAAGTGAATGAACTTGAGGAAAGAATAGAAGATATGGAAGTGAAACCCCATGTGATAGTAATACTTGAGGTGAAGCCAAAGAACTATAGATATGAAAGGAGTATTGTGGAGTTCAACATTGAGGGATATGAGGTGTCAGGGGAAAATATATCCGAAGAAAGCTGTGGGAGAGGTTTGCTGTTATATGTGAGGCATGGGGTGTGCTACAGTATTGAGAAGGGTGGTGATTTTTGTGAATATATAAAAATTAATATAAAAGGTAAAGAGGACATATTGCTCACGGCTGTATACAGGAGTCCAAACAGCACCAGTGTGAACGATAATAGATTATTGGATCTGTTACAAGAAATTGCTGACCAACGAACGAATCATAAAATAGTTATAGGGGATTTTAACTTGCCTAATATAAACTGGACAACTTGCACAGTATCAAATGGAGATCAGTATAGTCACAGTTTTATAGAAAGAATAAGAGATTGTTTCTTAGTGCAACATGTAAAAGACAAAACAAGATGTAGAGGAAACGACAAAGGGAATGTGCTTGACCTTGTGTTTACTGATGATGACCTGAGAGTAGAGGAGATTGAGGTAACCAGCCCACTCGGCAAAAGTGACCATAGTAGTATAATTTTTCATTGTGATATAGAACCACAGATAAGGAAGACAAAGAAGAATGTGTACTTATATGAAAGGGGAAATTACTTAAGAATGAAGGAGAAGCTAAGTATAGACTGGAAAGTATACTTGAATACTGGAAGTAAAGATGACATGTGGAATAGATTTACAACTAAAATGCAAGAAGTTATCAGAGAATGCATACCATGCAGAGTGTTTAAAGAAAGGGAAACAAGGAAAAACGTAAACAGTGATTTACCCATGAACAGAAAACTTAGGGCGAAGATTAAGAAAAAGCAAAGGCTATGGGAAAGATTGAAGAAATTGTCAGAAAGAAATAACAGTGGAAATGAGGAATATCAGAGAGTTTTAAGTGAGTACAGACATTTAAATAATCAGGTTAGGAAAGAAACAAGGAAAGGAGTTAAATTGAAGGAACAAACAATAGCACAAAATGGAAGTATGTTAACTCCAAGACAAAGACAGTATCTGGGATTACAGAATTATATAAGGGAGGTGACCAAAATAAAAAGACAGAAAGTGACAAGGAGAAAGCCGATGAGTTGGGAGAATTTTTTTCATCAGTATTTACAATTGAACCACCAGGAGCAGTGCCAGAATTGGAAGTGAGACAAACCCCACAGTTGTCAACTATGGAGATATCAAGGAATGATGTACTAAAAACATTGAAAAAGTTAAAGAGAAATAAATCCCCCGGACCAGATGGACTACACCCTAGGGTCATATTGGAGGTTGCTGACGTGCTTGTGGAACCATTATGGATTATCTTCACAAATTCCATGAAAATGCGTCAAGTTCCCTGGGAGTGGAAAACTGCTAATATTACAGCAATATTTAAGAAAGGGGATAAGAGTGATCCAAGCAATTACAGACCTGTGAGTCTTACTAGTGTATTAAGTAAGGTTATGGAAACCATCGTGAGGGAAAACATTATGAAACACATGGAGAATAATAAATTATTTAGCAAAAGACAGTATGGCTTCTTACCAGGGAGGTCTACCGTACTACAGCTGATTCAAGTGTTGGATATGTGGACCGAGTCTGTTGATAAAGGATGTGCAGTGGATGTGGCTTATTGTGATTTAAGGAAAGCCTTCGATACAGTCCCCCATAGACGGTTGCTTGAAAAACTCAGGAGTTATAATATTACTGGAGAACTACTTGACTGGATGAAATCATTTTTGTGTGGTAGGAAACAACGGGTCATTGTGAATGGGGAGAGGTCAGAAATGAAAGAAGTTATAAGTGGCGTGCCTCAGGGATCAGTTTTGGGTCCACTCTTGTTCGTGGTATATGTGAATGACCTGGTAGAAGAAATCCATAACAGCAGTGTATTTTTGTACGCAGATGACACCAAATTGTTTAAGGAAATTAAGAATAAGGAAGACTGTGAGGCATTGCAAGAAGACTTACTGAGAATGGAAAGTTGGTCTAAGAAATGGTTGTTAAGGTTTCACCCCCAAAAGTGTTGTGTCATGAGAATCGAAAGTGCTCAGGAAGAGAGTTTTATATACAAAATGGAAGAAGAATTACGGGAGGTTAAACATGAAAAGGATTTAGGAGTAATAATTGACAATAATTTGAGTTTTGATGAACACCTGGCTGAAAAAGTAAACAAGGCAAACAAGATTGTGGGAATTATTAGGAGAACATTTATAACTTTGGATGAGTCAAAGTTCAAGGCCTTGTTTACTGCAATGGTACGCCCTCACCTTGAATACGCAAATCAAGTATGGTGCCCTTTTAAAAAGAAAGACATCGAAACTATTGAAAATGTCCAGAGAAGAGCCACCAAACAAATCCCAACACTTAAGAACATGACATATGAGGAAAGACTGATTAAACTTGATTTACCAACACTGGCATATAGAAGAGTACGAGGAGATATGATTGAAACTTACAAAATATTAAGCAGAATATATGATGGAGAAGTATGTGGGGACTTATTTACCATGAGTGTAGATGCAGGAACAAGAGGACACAGTAAAAAGTTGTACAAGAGCAGGTCAAGGTTGGACAAGAGGAAATATGCTTTCTGTAACAGAGTGGTAAATACTTGGAATAGTCTGCCGGAAGAAGTGGTGAATGCAGAGTCTGTTATAAGTTTTGAAAAGAAACTGGATAAAATATGGAAAGGACAAAGTATAAAATACGATTACAGAGCAAGTATTGAAGCTGGCCAGCGCGTCCGGCACCCAGACCAGGATATAGTAAGTTTGGAACTGGAGTCACAGGCCTGAAGGGGCCTCTTCCAGAAGTCATCTGTGAGTATCTGTGAGTATTTTTGTTCCGTCTGCATCTTCAACGGCACCACGGTGTAAACAAATATTTAGCCGGGCAGCGCCCCGCCAGGCCCCGCCTACATACGGGCCTCAACACTTCCATCATCACCCTGGAGAGGCGCAGACTGTATAACTGTATAACTCATACAGATAAATATAGTTGGAGGTGGGATATTACTCTAGAAATTAAACAATTATACATCCACATAAATAGTGAATGTAGAAAATATCTCAAGGTATGTGGGTGGGTTAATATCTATTATACTATTTTCTAATATTATCAATACAGTTAAAAACTGGCATATTAATATTAATCACCCTTTCATAGTTCAAAGTCATCTGCGCTGCACTGCTGCATTTTCCCGGTGGAGAGGTATCGCAGAGTCAACGCCACTTTCAGCTCCGCTGTGACCGCACGGCTCCTCTCAGTCCTGTTGCCAATCACGTGTCGCACCAAGTCAGTGACGAACAACAGGCCAGCACGATCCACCCTGTACCTCTTCTTGAACTCGGTGTCATCGTACTCGTTAAAGAAGTCCCTTCTCGGGGGAAAATTCCTTGGTCGGTGCTGGCGGGGTTGTTCACGGGCTGCCATGTTTACAGTCTGACGCTTGGGACCTTCCTTGGGAGCGCTTGGGCAAGGCCTTCTAAAAGGAGACCCCGCACGGCCTCCCAAGGCGGCGAGCGAGATAGGCAGAGCTTCAAGGCTTGGGAGCTTTCGCGAAACATGCCCAAGGTTTCTCCTTGAGCACACTTCCAAGGACTTGGGAACTTTGATGAAACCCACCCCAGGTCACTTCCCTCAAGGTCACAAGGCTCAGAGGGTGTCCCATTACCTCCACCTCTCACTCTCTCTGCCTCTCCACGCCCTAGTCGTTGGCTACACAGCCAAAACAATATTATGTACTTATGGAAAAAGTGTCTCACCCATGAAAGCATAATATATATATATAGAGAGAGAGAGAGAGAGAGAGAGAGAGAGAGAGAGAGAGAGAGAGAGAGAAGAGAAGAGAAGAGAAGAAAAGAAAAGAAAGGAGAGGAGAAGGAAGAGGATTAGAGAATGAAGGGAGGATTAGGCGGAGGAGGTAGGGACTGTGAAACTATTTAAGATTCTCGGAACGGCTTCCTTTCCACAGGCTGATCCGCTTATACCTCAATTTCTCATTTAAAAAAAAAAAATATGGAATGTATGAAAAAAACTCGAGCTAGCTAGGGAGGCATGACCAAGGTCGAGGGGAAGGAAGAAAGACGAGCAGACCTTCCTGGCTCTTTCCTGTCGGGACTGCCTCCGACTCGGAGGTTTGGGGGTAAAGGGTTTGACGATACTCAAGGGACCATCCAGGTAGGCTATAGGCACACCCATGGAGCCCCTCACTTAATCCTCAGGTATACCACAGCCAAATTTGACGTGACTCACTACGACACCTCTCTCTCAGACTTGTTAAAAATACTATACGTTTGTATTTTCCATCATTATAATTGTTATCTATGACAATTTTCGTATGATTAATATTTCGTTCATATGTTAGAGATGAATAGCTAGATAGGTAGATAGATAGAGAGATAGATAGATACAGAGAAGAGGGGATGATGCTAGAGCACTGCAGGAGGATCTCATCAAACTGTCAGCTTGGTCAGAGAAACGGCAGATGAATTTTAACCCTTTCACTACGTCCGGGCGAAAACGGCCCCCCCCCCCCCCCCCGTATCCGGGGTGGCCGCGTGCGCCAAATTTCAAACGTCGCTTCTAATTATAACAAGTTTTCAGCCATAATCTCAACATAATCATCATGTATTATATATCAAAACACGCAAATGTAAATGGTGCACATAAAGAAACATAAATTATTTGATAATTTTGAGATGTAAGCATAAATATACAAAGAAATTTGCGAGATTAGCATCTCTCTCTCTCTCTCTCTCTCTCTCTCTCTCTCTCTCTCTCTCTCTCTCTCTCTCTTTCACACACACACACACACACACACGTAGAAACGAAGGGAAGGGTCGAGGAACAGCAAGCTCAAACTTGTTGACAAGGCGCCTCCTCTCTCTCTCTCTCTCTCTCTCTCTCTCTCTCTCTCTCTCTCTCTTATTATTATTACATATCAGTATTGTTATTGTCATTTTTATTAATATTATCTATTATTATTCTTATTTCTGCTTATTTCTTTATTTCACATTATTTTATTCTCATTCTTCCCCATTTTTCCTCTCTCTCTCTCTCTCTCTCTCTCTCTCTCTCTCTCTCTCTCTCTCTCTCTCTCTCTCTCTCGATATATAGATAGATAGATAGATAGATGAATAGATATCCACTTCTTTTTCTTTCTTTTATTATGTGTGTGTGTGTGTGTGTGTGTGTGTGTGTGTGTGTCGTGAGAAAACAGCTCCCTGGAGAGCTGAACATCTCGTTAGCCAAGCCCTGTGCAATCCCTAGGCCGATAAGAGAATCACCCCCTCGCTCTCTACTCTCTTTCCTATGCGCACAACAGACGCAAGGAGGAAAAGTGACCGCGGCGAGTTTAAGGCCTTATTCTGTCCACCCCGTGAGAGTAATTAGGAACTCTGTCCTAGAACCAGTTTTAATATGTGTTGTCTTATAAGCAGAGAGAGAGAGAGAGAGAGAGAGAGAGAGAGAGAGAGAAGGTGGAGGTGGAGGAGGAGGTGGAGGAGGAGAGAATGGAGGGAGGCTAATGGTGGGCCCACTTCACACCCTGACCCTAATCCCACAATTGGAAACTAGAGATGTGGCAGCGTGGTACGGAAGGAGAGACCCACGCTGGCCACTACCCCATCGGCCAGTTTCACGTGGAAATACTATAGCGAAGGTCATCTCACTGTGGGCTGGGACACTGGTTAGTTTAGGAAAATCTATTACCTATCATAATAGTTTAAGTGAACCATCCAACTCCTCGACCCGTTTCGTCAACTTGCAGTGTATACAAAGCTCTTGGAGGAGGAGGAGGAGGAGGAGGAGGAGGAGGAATAGGAGGAGGAGGAGGAGGAGGAGATATGCAGAAGGCAAGAGTAGAAGGAGGAAAAAAATGAAAAAGGCAAGAGAAGTAGTAGGAGGAGAAATCCAGAAGGCAAGAGAAGTAGAAGGAGGAGAAATGCAGAAGACAAGAGAAGTAGGAGGAGGAGACGAAGGTAGAGGAACTTTTCAAACTGGTAAACAGGTGAATTTCAGGGACCAAGCAATAAGCAGAACAGACGGTGGGAGGAGGGAGGGGAGGGGGGCACGAGGAAGAGGAAAAAATGAGGAAGAAATATTAGTGTTGGGCAAAATGGAAAGGAAAGAAATGACAAAATGGAATGAGATAGGAAGTCTTGTAACAGAATATTAAGGAATGGAAAGAATGATTGATAATAAAGAGATTTTAAGAGGGTAATAGGGGGAGAGAAAAGGGCAATGAGGGGAATGGGAGAGAGTATGGGTGTGTGGAAGAACATAAGAACATAAGAACATAAGAACGCAGGAGTCTGCAAGAGGCCGGTAGGCCTGTACGAGGCAGCTCCTTTGACCCTAAGCTCCCGTGTATCTAATCCCACCTAATATCGCTGTCCATGAATTTATCTAGTCTATTTTTGAATGTGACAATTGTATTGGCACTCACCACATGACTGCTAAGCCTATTCCACTCATCCACCACCCTGTTAGTAAACCAATTTTTGCCTATGTCCCTGTTGAATCTGAATTTATCCAGTTTAAACCCATTACTTCGTGTCCTACCCGGTTCTCTTACCAACAAAACCTTATGAATGTCTCCCTTATTAAAGCCCTTCATCCATTTATAAACCTCGATCATGTCTCCACGCACCCTTCGCCTTTCTAGAGAGTGCAAGTTTAACTGTTTGAGTCTTTCCTCGTATGGCAAGTTTCTCAACCCCTGAATCATCTTAGTCATCCTCCTCTGCACCGATTCTAACATTTTGATATCCATTCTATAGTAGGGTGACCAGAACTGAACCGCATAGTCAAGATGAGGTCTAACTAATGCTAAATATAGTTTGAGGAAGACTTCGGGGCTTCTGTTGCTTACGCTCCTTGAAATAAATCCCAGTACCCTATTAGCTCGATTTCTAGCTTGAATGCATTGTGCCCTTGGACGGAGATCAGAGCTCACTAAGACCCCTAAATCCCTCTCGCACCCAGACCTACTTATGAGAGTGTCATTTAAGCAATAGTTATGTGAGGGGTTCCTACCTACACTCAGAATACTGCACTTCCCTACATTGAACTCCATCTGCCATTTATCCGCCCAGTCATATAATCTGTTGAGTTCACCTTGGAGAATACTAGCGTCCTGATCCGACTCAATTACTCTACCGATCTTGGTATCATCTGCAAATTTACTAACATCACTACTAATTCCTGTGTCTAAGTCATTGATATAAATAATAAACAAAAGTGGACCTAATACCGAGCCTTGTGGGTCAGATCTTTTACCATTGATTTGCACTCTTTGCTTCCTATTGCTAAGCCACGCCTTGACCCAGTTCAAAACTTTACCCTCTACTCCGTGAGCCTGTAATTTAAGCAACAGTCGTTGGTGAGGAACTTTGTCAAACGCTTTACTAAAATCAAGATATATTACATCATAATTTTCATCTCTGTCAACCGCCTCAAATACTTTATTGTAGAAGGACAAGAGATTGGTGAGGCATGACCTACCTTTTGTGAACCCATGCTGCGAGTCGTGAATTAAGCTATGTTTCTCTAAATGCTCCTGAATGTTCCTGGCTATTATGGACTCCAGCATCTTCCCTATAACCGATGTTAAGCTAATTGGGCGATAGTTTGAAGCAACTGACCTGTCTCCCTTTTTAAAAATCGGCGTCACATTAGCTACTTTCCATTGGCTCGGCACATAGCCAGTATTTACCGACATCTTAAAGATGTCGGTTAGTGGGTCACTGATTATATCACCTAACTCCTTTAATACCCTCGGAAATATCCCGTCAGGACCTGGCGACTTGTTCTTCTTCAGCTTATCTATCTCATCCTGAACTACTTGCCTGGTAATGATTATATCCCTCAATTTATCGCCATCCCCGCCCTCGTACACCTGAACTCTTTCCGGTATAGTCGTTCGATCCTCCTGTGTGAATACTGAAAGGAAGTAGTCGTTCAACAATGTGCTCATATTTTCGTAATTTTCTACTAGCTACCCTGTGTTTGTTTTCAGCGGTCCAATTTTCTCCCGTGTTTTTGTTCTATACATCTGAAAGAAGCCCTTAGGATTACTTTTCGCCTCATTTGCTACTTTGATCTCATAGTTCTTTTTTGCTATCCTGGTGTTTTTCTTAACTAATCTAGATAGTTCGACGTACCGGCCCCTGAGATGTGTTTCCCCATTCTTTATTTTCTGATAAGTTCCCTTCTTTAACCCAATCTCGTGTTTTAGTCCACGAGTCATCCACTTAGGCTCATTGTTTTCTTTTCTAAGTGTTCGCTGTGGTATATGCTGTTCTTGCCCCTCTACTATTACTCTAACTAAATTATTGTAAGACATTTCTACCTGGTTCTCCTGGCTCTCCAATCCGCAGCTCTGGCCCTCATGAATCCCTAAATTATCCCAGTTTACCCCTTCAAGATGTCTTCGAAGCCCCTCGTAGTTTGCTCTTCTAAAATCTGGCACTAACACTGGGTTTGGTTCGCGGGTTACCGCCCAGTCTAAGCTAAAACGAACCGTTCTGTGATCACTATTTCCTAACTCTCCGCCCACCTCCAACTCACGTAGCAAGTTCCCATTATTGGTTAGGACTAAGTCTAATATGTTATCTCCTCTGGTAGGCTCAGTAACTACCTGCTTAAGGAAATTATCTTGTATAACTTCAAGAAAGTCCTCGGCTTCCAGGTCACCCACTAGATCTTCCCAGTCTATATTCCTATAATTAAAGTCCCCATTACGCAGACATTTCTGCTCATACTCGCCCTGCCAATCTCCTGTAGTAATATACTCGTGTCCTGCCTGTTAAGGTTGGGTGGCCTGTATATAACTCCTAGAGTTAGTTTTTCTTTCCCTTTGTAAACGTCCACCCAAACTGATTCTGAATCCATGTTAGTTTTGACCGAGTTGTTAACTAAACATTTAAGTGAGTCTTTAACATATAGCGCAACTCCACCTCCCTTTCTGCCCCTTCTGTCTTTGTGAAACATCTGATAACCCGTTATTTCAAATTCTGATCTAAAATTTCTATTAGCAGTGTCTATCCATGTCTCAGTGATCGGTATTATGTCAAAATTTTCTGAACAAGCTTCACCCCTTAGTAAGTCTATCTTGTTTCTGAGGCTCCTGCTGTTAGTATAGAAGATTCTTAGCCCGTCCTCTGTTACTCCTCTAGAAATACTTCTAAGCTGCCTGGTTATATTATGAGCTAGATGTCCCCTCCAATTGCTCCTCCCATTGCTCCCATTACCTCCCCTCGCCTATACTAAAAAATCCCTCAGGGTACCAAGTGCTCGCTCATGGGAGTCTGAGAGAGCCTCAACACCCTTGAACGTCAAGTGTATCCCGTCACGGGCGTAGAGGGCGTCGTTGCCAAAGAAGAGGTCCCAATTGTCGACGAACAGCCACCCATTGCGCTCGCAGTGCTCAGCAAGTCTGCTGTTCACTGCTATCGCCCTGGACAGCCATCCATCGCCAACGCCCTCCTTGGCAGGACGCCACACACTACTGGTGACCCACCAGCGTCACGTATCCTGCCTAACAATTCTCTAAAACGCCTGAGAAGGTCCTCGCTTGGCACACGAGAAACGTCGTGTCCGCCACAGCTGAGAAAGACAATGGGGTTCGATCCTCGCTTGCCATACACGCCTCAATCCTGTCTGATATATGGCCCACCCCTGCCCCTGGGAAACACACCCTCGTCCTGTTCTTATCCTTGGAGCAAAATACCTGTTAACATAACGAACCTGACTATCACCAACAACAAGAACCCGAAGGTCGGAAGGGGGCCAGGAGGGTGGGTGAAGGGGGAGGAGAGCGGGAAGGGAGGGAGGGACCTGCTGTGAAGAACGAGGAGAAATTGTGGAAGAGGTGGAAGGTGGAAAGGGGAGGAGGAGGAGGAAGAGGAAGAAGGAGAAAGGGAGGGTGAGGTGGTGGAGGGAGGAACGGACGAGAGGGAGGAGGAAGAGGGGGAAAGGGAAGGTAAGGGACAGGTGTTGGAGGGAGGGACGAGCGAGGAGGCGGAGGACAAGGAGGAGAAAGAGGGAGAGGAGGAGGAGGAGGAGGAGGGAAGAGGGGAGAGGGGGACGGAGGAAGGCGAGGAATTTGAGGCGGAGGAGGAGGAGGAGAGGGGAGGAGGAGGAGGAGGAGGAGGAGGAGGAGGAAGGAGGAGTAGGTGAAAGGGAGAGTGAGGTGCAGGAGGAGGTACGGACGAGGAGAGGGAGGAGGAAGAGGGGGAATGGGAAGGTTATGGACAGGTGTGGGAGGGAGGGACGAGCGAAGAGGCGGAGGACAAGGAGGAGAAAGAGGGAGAGGAGGAGGAGGAGGGTAGGCGGGGAGAGGGGAGAGGGGACGGAAGAGGAAGGAGGAGGAGGAGGAGGAGGAGGAGGAGGAAGAGGAGGAAGAAGAGGAGAAGGAGGTGGGAAGGGGAGATCGGAGATGGTCGAGGAGGAGGAGGAGGAGGATGGGAGGGGCTGCTGTGTGGGTGAAGACAATACTAGAGGGGAGGAGGACGAGGAAGAAGAGGAAGAGGAAGGGGAGGAGGACGAGGAAGAAGAGGAAGAGGAAGAGGAGGAGGAGGAGGGGCTTGTTGCTGCTGCACTAACCAGTAAGTGTACCTGGGCGAGAGTCGTAACCCTATTCTCTAACTCTATGATCCTCTGATCATCCTTCTGAGTCTTAACGCAGAACCTACAAACGTCCTTGGAAAGAAAGTACTGCTTGGCCATGAAGGCCACACCCAGAACAACGCTTGAGGGACGTCATGGTGAAGATATGGGCGAGGCAAGACGGAAACAATTAGGCGCGTTAAGACGATAACAAAGTACGCAGCTGCGGTGAGGTCGTCAGGTCAAAAATGTGTATCTAGGAAAACAAACCAACAGCTGCTGTGAGGTCGCAGTCAGGTCAATTCCTGGGGGAAAAGGGTGTGTCTCTGGTAAAAAGGCGCGGTTATTTCTACCCACCAAGACAAAACATAGGCCAATATTAATATACTGAGAAATCACTTATGTAAAGAAGATAATAACTGTGTTCACTAGGTTTGCGCGGAAAGTGGATTATCTAGTGTTTTGTGTGGACTTAGAAATTAACGTAGCTTGGCGCGCCTGATTCACGTAGTCCTATTATCACAGCACAGTAAAGTATCCTAATAATAGAAGGAGAAGAAAACACAAAAGCAATATAAAAACACAAAAGCAATATAAAACCGTGTAGCACTGGGTTGGTGTGAAAGAATGTTGAATTTAGTGTAGATGTGGGAAGCTTAATACACTTGTCCTAGGAGTAACTGTGGATCACTATCTAACTAAGTAAATACTAAATCAGAACACTTAGCGGTCTGTAGTAGAAGGCAGGGTAATCCTCCTGGTTTTGTAGTCCTCCAGTACAGCAGCAGTTCACAGAAGCACAGAACTCCTCACACCGCGAAAGCAGAGGAAAACAGAGGAAAGAGCGAGTTGGCACCACACAGCAGCGGGGCAAAGTCACGTGTGAACCCAAGGAAGGTCGCGCGCTGACTGAGAAGAGAAGGATGTCATGATGCTCTGGAGACGCAAAGGAGTTACTGCATGGAAGGAAGCTGGGATAGGGGTGAGAGGGAGGTGCTGTGTGAATGAGATGGAGAGGAGGGATAGAGAAACGGAAGGAGGAAAGGAGGAAGAAAGGGAGGCAACTGAGTGTGTGTGTGTGTGTGTGGCGGCGCATCAGCGTGGCCACGGGCACCACATAGAGTGGTGCCTGCAACTACACTCCACAGGTTCCACAGGTGTGTGTGTGTGTGTGTGTGTTTCTTTAGATCTACGAACCTCCTGATCAACCACCGCCACCTAGTTCGCCTACCTGACCACCCACCCAACTGCCTGTGCACACCTGGTTTCAATTGCCGCCGAGATTAATTAATTCTACTTCACACGATCGCCGATCCGCGCCACTTTTTACACTCACCCTTTCAATGGAGTGACGCAGAGTGCCTGGAACAAAAAGAAGTGTGTGTGTGTGGCTCCCTCCACTTACCATTCCAACCATAAAGAATGTTCCTTGCTGCTAATTGTTCCCCGTTCCGCTTGAGAAGTGTGTGTGTGTGTGTGTGTGTGTGTGTGTGTGTGTGTGTGTGTGTGTGTGCGCTTTAGCTAAGCCGTAAGCGGAGTCTTATACATGTGGTGCTGTTCATTCATGTGTGTTCGAGACTGAACATAACTTATTTTCGTTTTGGGGGTTCATTTATAAAAATCTAATTGAGTTTTTCGTTGAAACTTATGATGAACCCCTAGTTTTCTTTGTACTCCGATTACGTTATAAGTGCTTTCATCGAGGTTACATGTTGACTTATGTAACGTCTCTCTCTCTCTCTCTCTCTCTCTCTCTCTCTCTCTCTCTCTCTCTCTCTCTCTCTCTCTCTTTCTCTCTCTCTCTCTCTAATCACTATACGCACTCCGTAGGTATTCTTTTCATCCGTCAACAAAAACCTACAGGCAATTAATTTCGCCTCCTGAGTCACTGTGCCGTGTCCACGCGTGACGGCTGTGCTGCCTAGTGACTGAAGCGTTGGTCTAATAGGGGTGATCTCAGCCCTTTCCCCTTCCTCCCCACACGTCCATTATTACAACAACAGAATCAATGGAAATCCTTATATGTTGAGAGAGAGAGAGAGAGAGAGAGAGAGAGAGAGAGAGAGAGAGAGAGAGAATATCAGCATTCAGGTACACAACCAAAAAACTTGAGCATGAAGAATGACGGAAAAATATGACTGAAGTAATGACGGTTTAATCAAATTTCCATTACAGACATATTTTCCATCCCCTTCTGATTTCCCCTCCAACCCTCGTAGCCTTCCTTTCACAACAATACCCCTTCAGCACTCCCATGCATTCGCGGACCCAAACATGGAAGAAACATACACCGGCGAAAAGTAGTAGCAAGCCAGACGGACAGACAGACAACCAACCTACCAGTCCGATATACAGACACAGACACAAAGCAATCCAGCCAGCCAGACGGGCAAACAGACACAAAAAGATAGTGAGACAGGCAGACAGACACACATACGAAGCAAGAAGACCACTGAAATTAAAATGGATGTATGAAAGAAAAACAAAAAAGAATTCATCGGTAGCACAAAACCAACGTTAGGCGGTGGTGATAACGTGGCTTAACACTAACACACACCACCACCACCACCACCACTAGGTAAGAGAAGTTGCATAGTCAGTCCCTACTAGTCAGCCAGCCAGGCCAGCAGTCCCCAAGCCAGTGAACCAGTAAGCTAGCGAGTCAGTCGGCCAGAAATCAGCCGACCATATCCCAATGAACGAAGCACCATGTGGTGAGATGTGATGAAAAGGGAGCATCACATAGCAGCACATCACACTAATAAACATCACACTTCATCGCCTACTCATAGACCCTCACCGTATCCCATCACGAGGCAGAACACGCCGCAGCTAACAATAAAAATCACTTTATATCTCACCTCCATGTCTCACTTATTATCACATCAGTTCACGTCACCGGTCCCACCACCACCACCGAGACTGTAAACGCCGAGCAGAGGCAAGTGTGATACATTTTAGTCGGTTGTTACGTTACACACACTAATAAAACCCTTCCAAAGCAGGCACAGAGGAAGAAAAAACCGACCACTAACAAACAATTACGAAAGGCAATCAAACATTATCCAAATAAGTTCCTTTAATGAGGCTCTAACTGAAGCAAACAAGGACTCCGGGAACAGCTTAAGAGACACACTCAACAAACTCGCAACACCGAAGGCACTGCTCATTTGTGTGACTTAATGTCCTGTTTACGGGCCGTGAATGTGCAGTGACAGTGGGTTTAGGGAAGATGGAGGGTGTGGGGGGTCCGAGGAGGAGGAGGAGGAGGAGGAGGAGGAGGAAGAGGAGGAGGGGGAGGAGGAGGAGGAAGTGGAGAAATAAGAACAAGAAGAAAATTTGTTAAAAAGATGAAGATAAATAAAATGAAAAGAAACCAAGGAGGAGAAGCGGATGGATGCAGGAGGATTAAAACTTATCTTGCCGTCGTAGTCAATAATTCTTAGGAAGCCTATTACCATCATCTTTTATTTATTCTCCGGTACTTGTTGAATCGTTGCGTTGTAGAGGTGAAATATATTTTTGTGTGTGTGTTTATACGTTTCTTAGAGTTCAAGAAAGTTTCTTCCGATAACCTGCAAAGCGGATAGAGGAGTAGAAAGAAAGAAAATTAATATTGCGTTCTTATGTCACAACAGCGTGTGGTGATGAATATGTCTCAACTTTCGTGTTAGGGGGGGGACTCTCTCTCTCTCTCTCTCTCTCTCTCTCTCTCTCTCTCTCTCTCTCTCTCTCTCTCTCTCTCTCTCTCATCGCTTCGTCTCTCGACTTTCTTCGTGTTTCCTTTATATTACATCGGTTTGCTTCTGTTTAATTCAAAGAAGCACATCAACAAGAAGCGCGCGCGTGGAAACACACACACACACACACACACACACACACACACACACACACACGCTCGCGCGCGCGCGCATAGACACACGCACGCACGCACGCGCGCGCACACACACACACACACACACACACACACACACACTCATTTTCCGTTTCCCTATTGTCTCATCAACACCAGAGAGTAGTTCAGCATGCTCTCTAAAGATAGATCCTCTGTCTTTCCACACCACACTACATACATGCAACATACACACAATATCCCCATTTTTTTTTCTTCAAATTCAAAATGGCTACAGATCACAGAGCCTCGGAGTCCCCGGCTGAAGGGGGGACAACACATTCCTCCAAAGAGGACTCCTCTTTGTGCTGCCGACTTGAGGGGTGTCTTGATAACTCCTCTGGCCTCTTTTTGATCAATTTCTGCAACATTCGCGGTCTTCGTTCCAATTTCCATTTTGTGGAACACCATCTCTCTTCCACTAAACCTCATCTTCTTTCCTCACCGAAACTCAGGTCTCGGAGGCTACTGACAGCAATCTCTGCTCTGTTCCCTCCTACTATCTCTATCTATATTTCAATCCAAAGCTGGATGTTGCGTCTACGTGCGCAACGACATCACTTGCTCTCGTGCCCACGACCTTAACTGTTCTAAATTTTCCACCTTCTGGTTAAGTCTTCATTGTCACTCTATTACTAAATACTTCTATCCTGTGTATCTCTCACCTAACTCTACCAACTATGTAAAAATCTTTGACTATTTGAACTCTAAAGTTTAGCACATCTTGACTCACTCTAGTTTCGCTGAAATCTCCATTCTAGGATTTTTGATAAAGGACATATAAACAAGTCAAACAAACTCAATGTTTATTGGAATTTGGTCAAATTATGATTACAGCTTCCTTCTCTTCCTCCTCCTCCTCTACCCCTGTAGAATTATCGGGATGACCGTAAGGTCGTAACTCCAAGGTGCTAAAGCAGTGTCTTTTGTCCTGAACTACAGATATCCCTCTCTTGTGATATTTTACTGTACTCATTCGTCCATTACGCACTGTGAATCCCTGATAGCCAAAGGTAAATGTTTGCTTCTGGAATAGGACGTCTTTGTATCGCTGATGAGCAATTTTTTTTCTTTATGAGCTTTGGAACGCTCTTAGCTGAACTCAACCGGTCACTGTCTGCCAAGGGGATGGAGTAGCACTTTGTTCTTACACCTACAAATTTTGAGATGGTTCTTTCCCTCACTTCAGACTTGAGAAATCCGAGCTTGCCTTTGTTGTCTGTGTTGTACAAGGAATGTGAGGAGCTAAAGTTACTTGTGTCTATATAGCTTTTAAAGGGTTCCTGCGAGTACTCTGTTAATAGATCAGGAGTTTCAGTTTCTGTTATTAAGGAATCAGTGTCACAATACACTAGTTTCGCCTGATCCCGTAATGAGCCTTCATGATACTGTAAAAGAAATCATATAGTCGCAGCTTGGACAGCTCTAGGACGTAGTAGCCAATGTAGTTTGGATGATTCGCCTGTGAATATTTCTTATGGCGAACTACAACTACATGACCATCATTGAGGGGTACAACGCGTTTAAAGTAAGGACTGGGCCAGCTTCAAAACTTTTCGCGGTTGGTGACAATATCTATGTCTTCACTATATTTGGCCGCGTTCATCAGGTATCGACCAAAATGCTGTTTGAAATACACTTGATTGCAGTTTTCTTGATAGGGCAAGTAGCACTTTTGCGGGCTTCTATGTTATCCTGAATGAAGTCCGCAAGAAAGTGCTTTTGCTTAAACATATAAATAGCATGCACTTTTTAACAACCCGGCCTAGTTGAATAGCAGTTTAAGGAGGTACAGTGCAAACAGCATTTTCTCCTGAGCAACATGTGTTCCAATCTGTTTTATGTTCTTACACGGTACTGGACGGTTTTCTTCATACCATTCGTGTGCGCCTGACGATATATCTCTATTGATGATATTGTGTCTTCTGATGGTCAGTGGGAGGTCATCCGTTTTCTCAATGACTTCACGTGAGACAGCCTCAGTATTGCACAGAATGAGGTATCCAAAATCGCCATCGGTTGCTTGATTGACCTAGCCCCCCTCCCGCTCAAATACCAGTGCATATCTGTCTCATCTAGTTTTCTCATATCTCCACATGGTAACTTCTCTTGCATTACAGTGGGATAAAGACTGTTGAAGTCAAGATATGAAAGGAAAGTGTTTCTATCATGTTTTGGATTAAACTGAGGGTTCGTGTAGATGTTATTGGTGCGTACAAAACGACGCACAACACTTGTGTAGTCCCACTCACATTTGTTTGAATGCAATGATATATGTGTGGGCTACTAAGCATCTCTAATTCCTGCTGTGTTTTTAACAAAAAAGAGTCATAGGCAAATCCTGGCAGGCTAACATAATTTACAATATCCAACCTCCACTGGGTTTTCAAAATACCTCTCCACTCTAGGAAGACATCACATAGAAGGCCAACATCCACTTTTACATAAAGCAACAAATAGTCCATCAGGCTCTGACACCCAGCTACTTTCCAAACATTCTGAGCATGTTTATAATCACTTTCGGAAAGTTCTGCTTCTTGAAGCGAATTGAAAAAATCTTCGCGGGATGGAAGACGTGTCTCAGAAACTCGTTCCATCGAGTCCATATAGTCATAACAAAAACCTGCTTTCCTTGATCAATAATGGTAACGCAGGTGCTGGCACATCTTTCAACATCTGTTGTGTGCACATGGGCTCGTTCCCAGTGCTGATGAATTGGTTCGCTAAAGCCGCGAGTGAACCAGACATAAAGACATGCGTGTCAATAAATCTCAAGTCATTTATGATGACTTCATGGTATTTCTGAACTGAATGTTTTGGTCTTAGTTTGATTTTCAAAGTCAGGTAGCGTTAATTCACGCGGGATTAACGTCATGTCGTAATCCGCATAATGTGCAATGAGAGTGCGCTGCAATTTGTGATTTTTTTCATTTGAAGGTTGCATCTATTACAATAAGCTTCAATGTAATTGTTTCCTGATTTTTCATGGTCATGATGTTTTACTCCTTTACCTTTTAAAACCCGTATTTACAGAGAAGACAGTGAGTTTGTTCATTGTGACGTGCCGTATCTTCATCGGTCATATTGATTTTATTGTAGCCTTTATAAAATTTTAGCTTCTTCCAGGAGTGTGGGTTCAGCTAATGTAAGTTCGTTCTATATTCAAAACAGTGTGAGATCAGCTAATGTAAGTTCGTTCTATATTCAAAACAGTGTGAGTTCAGCTAATGTAAGTTCGTTCTATAATCAAAACAGTGTGAGTTCAGCTAATGTAAGTTCGTTCTATATACAAAACAGTGCGAACGAGGGAAGAAAATATTTTGGATTTGTTGTTAACTAATAAAGAGGACATAATAAGCAACATTGAGGTTGGGGGTTCATTAGGTAACAGTGATCATAAGGAAATTAAATTTAATATTAAATGGGAGGATAGAGTCAGCAGAAACAACACTTAATACCTGACTTCAGGAAGGCGGACTTCGATGGTTTAAGAAAGTAACTGCAAAGCTGAGAGCTTAAACCATAGGGTTCGTTATGTTGGGAGTATAGAACGTGTAAGAGTTCCTTTTTCCTGGAGTTCACCATTGAATACGCGTTCATCTGGGAGGCTCTCCAACAATGTTTGAGCGAAACTGTAGGGATTCAGGAGTATTTATACCCTAATCAACAACAAGATATCCATAAGGACGTGAATATACGGCATATTTATATATATCTACAAACTGGTTTGCCTTCTCTTTTCCGAATATTTGTCTGCCCAGACAGTGAATTTGAGATAAATCTGACTTATTTAACCCTCTCGCGCACGATGACGCATTTCATGTCATCAAGGGTAAAAGGTTCTGGCGGACGATGACGCGAAACGCGCCATAAAAGTAAATAAAAAATTATTAAAAATTAAGTTTTCGATGAAAGTGCGTCAAATTTGCAGTTGTTGGGATAAGTTTCTTAATAGTAACATATGGCAATCTTTCTAAGGAACGTAGATGAGGAGCTTTGAGTGATTTTTATTTGTTAGGATACTCTGACGAGAGAATAACATTCAGTTTTCTCGGTGTAACTCGGGAACTAATAGACGTATGAGGAATTTGAAGATACCATAAGAATCCTCACTAAATTCCGCTTCGGAACATATATTCGGCTAAAAAAGTTGGCCCACAAAATTTCGAGCTAGCCGCAAATTTCTCAAGAATCAGAGGGGAATGGAACACACACACACACACACACACGCACACGTCTTTCCCTCTCACATCGCTCTCCCTTCCCTCCACTGACTCACTGAGGTATTTCTGGGTTGCCTTCGGTTGAGCGCTATCTTGATCTAGGGAAAAAGGTAAACTCGATGCGGCAACGTCTAAGGTCATATGACACCGAAGAGCAGGCAGAAAATATAAAGAAATGCAGGTTGAGAAAAGAAATAAGAAGAAAGAAGTTAAGAAATGAGATATAAGACATTAATTAATGCAAAATCAGAAGAAAAAAAATGAAAGTGCGTCAAATTTGCAGTTGCTGGGATAAGTTTCTTAATAGTAACATATGGCAATCTTTCTAAGGAATGTAGATGAGGAGGTTTGAGTGATTTTTATTTGTTAGGCTACTCTTACGAGAGAAAAAAAAATCAGTTTTCTCGGTGTAGCTCGGGAACTAATAGACGTATGAGGAATTTGAAGATACCATAAGAATCCTCACTAAATTCCGCTTCGGAACATATATTCGGCTAAAAAAGTTGGCCCACAAAATTTTGATCAAGCAGCAGATTTCTCAAGAATCAGAGGGGAATGGAACACACACACACACACACACGCACACACACACACACACACACACACACACGATCCCTTTTTCACGGAAAAAAGTAAACTCGATGAGGCAACGTCTAAGGTCATATGACACCGAAGAGCAGGCAGAAAATATAAAGAAATGCAAGTTGAGAAAAGAAATAAGAAGAAATAAGTTAAGAAATGAAATATAAGACATTAATTAATGAGTGATTTTTATTTGTTATGCTACTCTTACACCTACAAATTTTGAGATGGTTCTTTCCCTCACTTCAGACTTGAGAAATCCGAGCTTGCCTTTGTTGTCTGTGTTGTACAAGGAATGTGAGGAGCTAAAGTTACTTGTGTCTATATAGCTTTTAAAGGGTTCCTGCGAGTACTCTGTTAATAGATCAGGAGTTTCAGTTTCTGTTATTAAGGAATCAGTGTCACAATACACTAGTTTCGCCCGATCCCCGTAATGAGCCTTCATGATACTGTAAAAGAAATCATATAGTCGCAGCTTGGACAGCTCTAGGACGTAGTAGCCAATGTAGTTTGGATGATTCGCCTGTGAATATTTCTTATGGCGAACTACAACTACATGACCATCATTGAGGGTACAACGCGTTTAAAGTAAGGACTTCGGGCCAGCTTCAAAACTTTTCGCGGTTGGTGACAATATCTATGTCTTCACTATATTTGGCCGCGTTCATCAGGTATCGACCAAAAATGCTGTTTGAAATACACTTGATTGCAGTTTTCTTGATAGGGCAAGTAGCACTTTTGCGGGCTTCTATGTTATCCTGAATGAAGTCCGCAAGAAAGTGCTTTTTGCTTAACATATAAATAGCATGCACTTTTTAACAACCCGGCCTAGTTGAATAGCAGTTTAAGGAGGGACAGAGCAAACAGCATTTTCTCCTGAGCAACATGTGTTCCAATCTGTTTTATGTTCTTACACGGTACTGGACGGTTTTCTTCTTCATACCATTCGTGTGCGCCTGACGATATATCTCTATTGATGATATTGTGTCTTCTGATGGTCAGTGGGAGGTCATCCGTTTTCTCAATGACTTCACGTGAGACAGCCTCAGTATTGCACAGAATGAGGTATCCAAAATCGCCATCGGTTGCTTGATTGACCTAGCCCCCCTCCGCTCAAAAACCAGTGCATATCTGTCTCATCTAGTTTCTCATATCTCCACATGGTAACTTCTCTTGCATTACAGTGGGATAAAGACTGTTGAAGTCAAGATATGAAAGGAAAGTGTTTCTATCATGTTTTGGATTAAACTGAGGGTTCGTGTAGATGTTATTGGTGCGTACAAAACGACGCACAACACTTGTGTTGCCACCTAGCACATTTGTTTGAATGCAATGATATGTGTGTGGGCTACTAAGCATCTCTAATTCGTGCTGTGTTTTTAACAAAAAAGTCATAGGCAAATCCTGGCAGGCTAACATAATTTACAATATCCAACCTCCACTGGGTTTTCAAAATACCTCTCCACTCTAGGAAGACATCACATAGAAGGCCAACATCCACTTTTACATAAAGCAACAAATAGTCCATCAGGCTCTGACACCCAGCTACTTTCCAAACATTCTGAGCATGTTTATAATCACTTTCGGAAAGTTCTGCTTCTTGAAGCGAATTGAAAAAAATCTTCGCGGGATGGAAGACGTGTCTCAGAAAGTCGTTCCATCGAGTCCATATAGTCATAACAAAAAACCTGCTTTCCCTTGATCAATAATGGTAACGCAGGTGCTGGCACATCTTTCAACATCTGTTGTGTGCACATGGGCTCGTTCCCAGTGCTGATGAATTGGTTCGCTAAAGCCGCGAGTGAACCAGACATAAAGACATGCGTGTCAATAAATCTCAAGTCATTTATGATGACTTCATGGTATTTCTGAACTGAATGTTTTGGTCTTAGTTTGATTTTCAAAGTCAGGTAGCGTTAATTCACGCGGGATTAACGTCATGTCGTAATCCGCATAATGTGCAATGAGAGTGCGCTGCAATTTGTGATTTTTTTCATTTGAAGGTTGCATCTATTACAATAAGCTTCAATGTAATTGTTTCCTGATTTTTCATGGTCATGATGTTTTACTCCTTTACCTTTTAAAACCCGTATTTACAGAGAAGACAGTGAGTTTGTTCATTGTGACGTGCCGTATCTTCATCGGTCATATTGATTTTATTGTAGCCTTTATAAAATTTTAGCTTCTTCCAGGAGTGTGGGTTCAGCTAATGTAAGTTCGTTCTATATTCAAAACAGTGTGAGATCAGCTAATGTAAGTTCGTTCTATATTCAAAACAGTGTGAGTTCAGCTAATGTAAGTTCGTTCTATAATCAAAACAGTGTGAGTTCAGCTAATGTAAGTTCGTTCTATATACAAAACAGTGCGAACGAGGGAAGAAAATATTTTGGATTTGTTGTTAACTAATAAAGAGGACATAATAAGCAACATTGAGGTTGGGGGTTCATTAGGTAACAGTGATCATAAGGAAATTAAATTTAATATTAAATGGGAGGATAGAGTCAGCAGAAACAACACTTAATACCTGACTTCAGGAAGGCGGACTTCGATGGTTTAAGAAAGTAACTGCAAAGGCTTAAGAGAGTAAGATCAGAAGTAGCTGAGAGCTTAAACCATAGGGTTCGTTATGTTGGGAGTATAGAACGTGTAAGAGTTCCTTTTCCTGGAGTTCACCATTGGAATACGCGTTCATCTGGGAGGCTCTCCAACAATGTTTGAGCGAAACTGTAGGGATTCAGGAGTATTTATACCTAATCAACAACAAGATATCCATAAGGACGTGAATATACGGCATATTTATATATCTACAAACTGGTTTGCCTTCTCTTTTCCGAATATTTGTCTGCCCAGACAGTGAATTTGAGATAAATCTGACTTATTTAACCCTCTCGCGCACGATGACGCATTTCATGTCATCAAGGGTAAAAGGTTCTGGCGGACGATGACGCGAAACGCGCCATAAAAGTAAATTAAAAATTATTAAAAATTAAGTTTTCGATGAAAGTGCGTCAAATTTGCAGTTGTTGGGATAAGTTTCTTAATAGTAACATATGGCAATCTTTCTAAGGAACGTAGATGAGGAGCTTTGAGTGATTTTTATTTGTTAGGATACTCTGACGAGAGAATAACATTCAGTTTTCTCGGTGTAACTCGGGAACTAATAGACGTATGAGGAATTTGAAGATACCATAAGAATCCTCACTAAATTCCGCTTCGGAACATATATTCGGCTAAAAAAGTTGGCCCACAAAATTTCGAGCTAGCCGCAAATTTCTCAAGAATCAGAGGGGAATGGAACACACACACACACACACACACACGCATACTTTCCCTCTCACATCGCTCTCCCTTCCCTCCACTGACTCACTGAGGTATTTCTGGGTTGCCTTCGGTTGAGCGCTATCTTGATCTAGGAAAAAAGGTAAACTCGATGCGGCAACGTCTAAGGTCATATGACACCGAAGAGCAGGCAGAAAATATAAAGAAATGCAGGTTGAGAAAAGAAATAAGAAGAAAGAAGTTAAGAAATGAGATATAAGACATTAATTAATGCAAAATCAGAAGAAAAAAAATGAAAGTGCGTCAAATTTGCAGTTGCTGGGATAAGTTTCTTAATAGTAACATATGGCAATCTTTCTAAGGAATGTAGATGAGGAGGTTTGAGTGATTTTTATTTGTTAGGCTACTCTTACGAGAGAAAAAAAAATCAGTTTTCTCGGTGTAGCTCGGGAACTAATAGACGTATGAGGAATTTGAAGATACCATAAGAATCCTCACTAAATTCCGCTTCGGAACATATATTCGGCTAAAAAAGTTGGCCCACAAAATTTTGATCAAGCAGCAGATTTCTCAAGAATCAGAGGGGAATGGAACACACACACACACACACACACACACACACACACACACACGATCCCTTTTTCACGGAAAAAAGTAAACTCGATGAGGCAACGTCTAAGGTCATATGACACCGAAGAGCAGGCAGAAAATATAAAGAAATGCAAGTTGAGAAAAGAAATAAGAAGAAATAAGTTAAGAAATGAAATATAAGACATTAATTAATGAGTGATTTTTATTTGTTATGCTACTCTTACACCTACAAATTTTGAGATGGTTCTTTCCCTCACTTCAGACTTGAGAAATCCGAGCTTGCCTTTGTTGTCTGTGTTGTACAAGGAATGTGAGGAGCTAAAGTTACTTGTGTCTATATAGCTTTTAAAGGGTTCCTGCGAGTACTCTGTTAATAGATCAGGAGTTTCAGTTTCTGTTATTAAGGAATCAGTGTCACAATACACTAGTTTCGCCCGATCCCCGTAATGAGCCTTCATGATACTGTAAAAGAAATCATATAGTCGCAGCTTGGACAGCTCTAGGACGTAGTAGCCAATGTAGTTTGGATGATTCGCCTGTGAATATTTCTTATGGCGAACTACAACTACATGACCATCATTGAGGGGTACAACGCGTTTAAAGTAAGGACTTCGGGCCAGCTTCAAAAACTTTTCGCGGTTGGTGACAATATCTATGTCTTCACTATATTTGGCCGCGTTCATCAGGTATCGACCAAAAATGCTGTTTGAAATACACTTGATTGCAGTTTTCTTGATAGGGCAAGTAGCACTTTTGCGGGCTTCTATGTTATCCTGAATGAAGTCCGCAAGAAAGTGCTTTGCTTAAACATATAAATAGCATGCACTTTTTAACAACCCGGCCTAGTTGAATAGCAGTTTAAGGAGGGACAGAGCAAACAGCATTTTCTCCTGAGCAACATGTGTTCCAATCTGTTTTATGTTCTTACACGGTACTGGACGGTTTTCTTCTTCATACCATTCGTGTGCGCCTGACGATATATCTCTATTGATGATATTGTGTCTTCTGATGGTCAGTGGGAGGTCATCCGTTTTCTCAATGACTTCACGTGAGACAGCCTCAGTATTGCACAGAATGAGGTATCCAAAATCGCCATCGGTTGCTTGATTGACCTAGCCCCCCTCCCGCTCAAAAACCAGTGCATTTCTGTCTCATCTAGTTTTCTCATATCTCCACATGGTAACTTCTCTTGCATTACAGTGGGATAAAGACTGTTGAAGTCAAGATATGAAAGGAAAGTGTTTCTATCATGTTTTGGATTAAACTGAGGGTTCGTGTAGATGTTATTGGTGCGTACAAAACGACGCACAACACTTGTGTAGCCCCACGCACATTTGTTTGAATGCAATGATATATGTGTGGGCTACTAAGCATCTCTAATTCCTGCTGTGTTTTTAACAAAAAAGAGTCATAGGCAAATCCTGGCAGGCTAACATAATTTACAATATCCAACCTCCACTGGGTTTTCAAAATACCTCTCCACTCTAGGAAGACATCACATAGAAGGCCAACATCCACTTTTACATAAAGCAACAAATAGTCCATCAGGCTCTGACACCCAGCTACTTTCCAAACATTCTGAGCATGTTTATAATCACTTTCGGAAAGTTCTGCTTCTTGAAGCGAATTGAAAAAATCTTCGCGGGATGGAAGACGTGTCTCAGAAAGTCGTTCCATCGAGTCCATATAGTCATAACAAAAAACCTGCTTTCCTTGATCAATAATGGTAACGCAGGTGCTGGCACATCTTTCAACATCTGTTGTGTGCACATGGGCTCGTTCCCAGTGCTGATGAATTGGTTCGCTAAAGCCGCGAGTGAACCAGACATAAAGACATACGTGTCAATAAATCTCAAGTCATTTATGATGACTTCATGGTATTTCTGAACTGAATGTTTTGGTCTTAGTTTGATTTTCAAAGTCAGGTAGCGTTAATTCACGCGGGATTAACGTCATGTCGTAATCCGCATAATGTGCAATGAGAGTGCGCTGCAATTTGTGATTTTTTCATTTGAAGGTTGCATCTATTACAATAAGCTTCAATGTAATTGTTTCCTGATTTTTCATGGTCATGATGTTTTACTCCTTTACCTTTTAAAACCCGTATTTACAGAGAAGACAGTGAGTTTGTTCATTGTGACGTGCCGTATCTTCATCGGTCATATTGATTTTATTGTAGCCTTTATAAAATTTTAGCTTCTTCCAGGAGTGTGGGTTCAGCTAATGTAAGTTCGTTCTATATTCAAAACAGTGTGAGATCAGCTAATGTAAGTTCGTTCTATATTCAAAACAGTGTGAGTTCAGCTAATGTAAGTTCGTTCTATAATCAAAACAGTGTGAGTTCAGCTAATGTAAGTTCGTTCTATATACAAAACAGTGCGAACGAGGGAAGAAAATATTTTGGATTTGTTGTTAACTAATAAAGAGGACATAATAAGCAACATTGAGGGTGGGGTTCATTAGGTAACAGTGATCATAAGGAAATTAAATTTAATATTAAATGGGAGGATAGAGTCAGCAGAAACAACACTAATACCTGACTTCAGGAAGGCGGACTTCGATGGTTTAAGAAAGTAACTGCAAAGGCTTAAGAGAGTAAGATCAGAAGTAGCTGAGAGCTTAAACCATAGGGTTCGTTATGTTGGGAGTATAGAACGTGTAAGAGTTCCTTTTTCCTGGAGTTCACCATTGGAATACGCGTTCATCTGGGAGGCTCTCCAACAATGTTTGAGCGAAACTGTAGGGATTCAGGAGTATTTATACCCTAATCAACAACAAGATATCCATAAGGACGTGAATATACGGCATATTTATATATATCTACAAACTGGTTTGCCTTCTCTTTTCCGAATATTTGTCTGCCCAGACAGTGAATTTGAGATAAATCTGACTTATTTAACCCTCTCGCGCACGATGACGCATTTCATGTCATAAAGGGTAAAAGGTTCTGGCGGACGATGACGCGAAACGCGCCATAAAAGTAAATTAAAAATTATTAAAAATTAAGTTTTCGATGAAAGTGCGTCAAATTTGCAGTTGTTGGGATAAGTTTCTTAATAGTAACATATGGCAATCTTTCTAAGGAACGTAGATGAGGAGCTTTGAGTGATTTTTATTTGTTAGGATACTCTGACGAGAGAATAACATTCAGTTTTCTCGGTGTAACTCGGGAACTAATAGACGTATGAGGAATTTGAAGATACCATAAGAATCCTCACTAAATTCCGCTTCGGAACATATATTCGGCTAAAAAAGTTGGCCCACAAAATTTCGAGCTAGCCGCAAATTTCTCAAGAATCAGAGGGGAATGGAACACACACACACACACACACACACGCATACTTTCCCTCTCACATCGCTCTCCCTTCCCTCCACTGACTCACTGAGGTATTTCTGGGTTGCCTTCGGTTGAGCGCTATCTTGATCTAGGAAAAAAGGTAAACTCGATGCGGCAACGTCTAAGGTCATATGACACCGAAGAGCAGGCAGAAAATATAAAGAAATGCAGGTTGAGAAAAGAAATAAGAAGAAAGAAGTTAAGAAATGAGATATAAGACATTAATTAATGCAAAATCAGAAGAAAAAAAATGAAAGTGCGTCAAATTTGCAGTTGCTGGGATAAGTTTCTTAATAGTAACATATGGCAATCTTTCTAAGGAATGTAGGTGAGGAGCTTTGAGTGATTTTTATTTGTTAGGCTACTCTTACGAGAGAAAAAAAAATCAGTTTTCTCGGTGTAGCTCGGGAACTAATAGACGTATGAGGAATTTGAAGATACCATAAGAATCCTCACTAAATTCCGCTTCGGAACATATATTCGGCTAAAAAAGTTGGCCCACAAAATTTTGATCAAGCAGCAGATTTCTCAAGAATCAGAGGGGAATGGAACACACACACACACACACACACACACACACACGATCCCTTTTTCACGGAAAAAAGTAAACTCGATGAGGCAACGTCTAAGGTCATATGACACCGAAGAGCAGGCAGAAAATATAAAGAAATGCAAGTTGAGAAAAGAAATAAGAAGAAATAAGTTAAGAAATGAAATATAAGACATTAATTAATGAGTGATTTTTATTTGTTATGCTACTCTGACGAGAGAAAAAAAATCAGTTTTCTCGGTGTAACTCGGGAACTAATAGACGTATGAGGAATTTGAAGATACCATAAGAATCCTCACTAAATTCCGCTTCGGAACATATATTCGGCTAAAAAAGTTGGCCCACAAAATTTTGAGCAAGCAGCAGATTTCTCAAGAATCAGAGGGGAATGGAACACACACACACACACACACACACACACACACACACACACACACACACGATCCCTTTTTCACGGAAAAAAGTAAACTCGATGAGGCAACGTCTAAGCCTTAGACGTTATATTTTCTGCCTGCTCTTCGGTGTCATATGACCTTAGACTCTAAGGTCATATGACACCGAAGAGCAGGCAGAAAATATAAAGAAATGCAAGTTGAGAAAAGAAATAAGAAGAAATAAGTTAAGAAATGAGATATAAGACATTAATTAATGAGTGTTTTTTATTTGTTAGGCTACTCTGACGAGAGAAAAAAAAATCAGTTTTCTCGGTGTAACTCGGGAACTAATAGACGTACGAGGAATTTGAAGATACCATAAGAATCCTCACTAAATTCCGCTTCGGAGCATATAATCGGCTAAAAAAGATGGCCCACAAAATTTCGAGCTAGCCGCAGATTTCTCAAGAATCGGAGGGGAATGGAACACACACACTCACACCCACACACACATAATATTACGATCCCTTTTTCACGGAAAAAGGTAAATTCGATGCGGCAACGCCTAAGGTCATATGACATCGAAGAGCATGCAGAAAATATAAAGAAATGCAAGTTGAGAAAAGAAATAAGAAGAACGAAGTTAAGAAATGAGATATAAGACATTAATTAATGCAAAATCAGAAAAAAAAAGACTTGGTGCTGCAGTGTTTAGGGTTAGATGGCACCAAATAACCGGAGTAAAAAAAAATATATATAAGTTGAGGAAAGAAATAAGAAGAAACAAGTTGAGAAATGAGAAATAAGAAGATAATGATACAATACATCCAGCAAAAACTTAAATAATTTATCGAGTCTTACGTTCAATGGCGATTTTTATTTTATTTTCGGACTTGCATTAGAGAGTAAATTCATATTTCAGCCTGGTCATTAACCTAATGTCCTTAACCTTTTCCGTGATTATAATCTGGTGGTTATTCGAGGGTCAAAGATCTTATCTTAACCCTTCAAGTACCCCTTCTCCCGTCACCCCCCCCCTCCCTCCCTGCTGGGCACCCCTACTCCCGTCACCCTCTCGCTTCCGTACGCTAGTCCGAGAGGGGGTGAGGGGGGTGAGGTAAAGAGATGGGTGTGTGGGGGGGTTAGGGAGGGTCCAGATACCCCCTCTTCCGTAACCCCCCCGCTGACCGCTGACCCCCCCAACCCCCACTTCCAGTCCCCCCCACTTCCAAATTACCCCCACTTCCGTACATTTGTTACTACTTACACCCAACATTCTAGACCTCTTCCTAACCTCTAATTCTTCAGCTTACTCTGTCAAACTGTTCTCTCCGTTGGGCTCCTCCGATCACAATTTTATTTCTGCATTCTGTCCAATCACTCCTGTACAGGCTCTGGACCCACCGAAGAGGCAATGCTTCTTGCAGTTTGCTTAAGCTCGGTGGGACGACCTGAGGATGTACTTCTCCGATTTCCCATGGAATGATTAATGCTTCCAAGAGAGAGACCCCTCTGTGTGTGCCCAGCGCATCACAGAGGTGATTGTCTCTGGAATGTAGGCACACATTCCACGTACTTTCTCTACATCTCATGCTAAAAAAACTTGGTTCCATCACGCTTGTTCTCGTGCTATTGAAGATAGAGAGGCAGCTCACAAAAGGTACCAGAGCCTTCGCACTCCTGCTAATCATGATCTTTACATTTCCGCCCGTGCCAAATCTATTCTCCGACTAATCAAAAACTCTTTCATTAATATAAAATGCCGCAACCTTGTTTTTTCATAATTCTTCCCGAGACTTCTAGCACTTAGCCAAAAAATATCTCCTCCAATTTCACTTCTTTATATGTTCCTCCTCTCCTTAACCATGACGACAGCACCACCATCTCATTTGCCTCTAAGACTGAACTTTTCGCTCAAACTTTCTCTAAAAAATCCACTCTGGACGATTCTGGGTATATTCCTCCTACTCATCCCCCCTCTGACTCCTTTATGTATGTTATTAAGATTCTTAAGAATGATGTTTTCTATGCCCTCTCTGGCCTCAACCCTCAGAAGGCTTATGGGCCTGATGGAGTGCCTCCTATTGTCTTTAAAAACTGTGCTTCCGTGCTGACACACTACCTGGTCAAACTCTTTCGTCTCTACCTTTCAACATCTACCTTTCCTTCCTGCTGGAAGTACGCCTACATACAGACTGTGCCTAAGGAGGGTAACCGTTCCAATCCCTCAAACTACCGCCCTATAGCTTTACTTTCCTGTCCATCTAAAGTTTTTGAGTCAATCCTTGACCGGAAGATTCAAGAGCACCTATCCACTTCTGATCGCCAGTATGGGTTCCGTAAGGGGCGCTCTACTGGCGATCTTCTTGTTTTCTTACCTGACTCCTGGTCATCCTCTCTTAGCCGTTTCGGTGAAACTTTCGCAGTTGGGCTAGATATATCGAAAGCTTTCGATAGAGTTTGGCACGACGCTTTAATTTCTAAACTACCCTCTTACGGACTCCATCCTTCTCTCTGCTCCTTTATCTCCAGTTTCCTTCCCTATTCTTCCCCTAAACCTATCAACAGTGGTGTTCCACAGGGCTCTGTTCTATCACCCACTCTCTTCCTGTTATTCATCAATGATCTTTCCATAACAAACTGTCTTATCCACTCATACGCCGACGACTCCACTCTGCACTATTCAACTTCTTTCAAAAGAAGACCCTCTCAACAAGAATTGCAAGACTCCAAACTGGAGACTGCAGAACGCTTAACCTCAGACTTTGTTCTTATTTCCGATTGGGGTGAGAGGAACCTTGTGTCCTTCAACGCCTCAGAAACCTAATTTCTCCATCTATCAACTCGACACAATCATCCAAACACCTATCCCCTATTCTTTGACAACACTCAGCTGTCATCATCTACACTAAACATCCTCGCCCTATCTTAAGCTCAAAATCTCAACTGGAAACTTCACATCTCTCTTACTAAATCAGTTCCCTCGAGGCTGGGCGTTTTGTATCGTCTCCGCTAGTTCTTTTCCCCTGCACAGATGCTTTCCATTTATAAGGGCCTTGTCCGCCCTCGTATGGAGTATGCACCTCACGTGTGGGAGGGCTCAACTCACACAGTTCTCTTGGAGAGTGGAGTCTAAGGGTCTTCGTCTCATCAGCTCCCCTCCTCTTATTGACAGTCTTCTAGCTACCTCTTAAATTCCGCCGTAATGTTGCATCTCTTTCTGTCTTCTATCGATATTTTCACGTTGACTGCTCTTCTGAATTTGCTAACTGCATGCCTCCCCCCTCCCGCAGCCCCGCTGCACTCGATGTTCTACTCTAGCTCATTCCTATACTGTCCAAATCCCTTATGCAAGAATTAACCGGCATCTCCATTATTCCATCCCTTTTACTGGTAAACTTTAGAACAGCCTTCCTCCGTCTGTATTTCCTCCTGTATATGACTTGATCTCTTTCATGAGGATTGTATCAAGACACCTCTCCATCCAAAATTGACTTATCTTTCGGTCGCTCTTTACTTTTTCCTTTTTGTAGCAACGATTGTCGGGCTTTTTTTTCTGCACTTTCTTTTTGTTGCCCTTGAGTTGTTTCCTATGCTGTAAACACACACACACACACACACACACACACACACAAACACACATCGTGTATATATCTTCATGTTTTCCTCCTCCATTTCCTCCACTATCAATGTCTCGTTGCCTCCTCTGATTTATTTTTCTTTCGCGTATCGTAATACTGTGTAGTTTCTGGGCTTTGTGCATTTTTAACTCTTGCATACACATTTTTTCCTATGTTTTGTGAAAATGACTTGTTAATTTCAGTGTCTCTGTTTTTGCTCCTTTTGCCTGTAGTTTTTTTTTTTTTTTTTAAGTATTCGTTATTTTATGTCTCATGTTTTGCTATATTTGATTTTTTATTGTGTACTTGCACAGTAGCAGCATTGCGCTTTCCTTGTTTTTTTGCTCCATTGGTTGTTATTTGCTGTATCATTGTGTGCGTGTGTGAAGGGGTGTTTTTGTATATTTTTTTCCTTCTCTCTTATATCCCTTTTATAAATCACGTGCTGCCGGTTATCCCTTCACTCTCCTATGCATTTTTGTTTTTCACTTTTCCTTTTTTTTGTTGCGTGAATCTCTGGAGTTGCAGTTCTTTAGTGTGTGTGCTTCAGTTTTTATCACTCATTCCTCTCATCGTTCTTTCTTTTTATTATGTTTTATTGTTTGTGTGTATATGTTTATGTCTGTTGCTGTAACTTTTGAATCTTTCTTTTGTGTGTGTCATTTTTTGACGTGCCGCCGCTCATTATGTCATGTTTTTCTTCTTGTTCATTTTCCACTCTAGTTGTGTTTATGCATTGCCGCTCATCCCGTCACTTCGTTATTCATTTTGTGGTATTTTCCTTGTTGATTCCTTTCGTTTTCTTTCGTGTGCACACCTGGCCATTGATGTAACTTTCCGGTTCCTTTTTTCCTGGCCCTGCCGCGAGCCCTCCAATTTGTTATTCATTTTGTTTCCGTGTCGGGTGCTGTACTGCCATCGTCGTCATACGTGTCATTTATTCCTTCTTGTTTGTATTATTTTATTCGATATCCCTGAATATTTCACACATGAAGGTTGGGTAAAGGAAATATTGGGGCATACGCTCAGCTGCGCGTTGCGTCAGGGTTCACCTTGGTCTTTTTGTCCATTGGGACGGTGGTGGGTGACAACTCATTACTCCAGGACAGAGGGAAGGTGTGACATCCGGGATAGCACACTTTACCTTACCCAGGTTTCTTTGAGAACCCAATCCCGGGGATACGTAGCTATGCGTGCTGACCACTACACCGCAACTTTTTTTTTCCGAGGAGAGGTTATCGCAGACTATTATTCTCTCTCTCTCTCTCTCTCTCTCTCTCTCTCTCTCTCTCTCTCTCTCTCTCTCTCTCTCTCTCTCTTTCCTCTCTTTCTCTCTCTCTTTCCTCTCTTTCTCTCTCTCTTTCCTCTCTTTCTCCACCACCTTGCGCGAGAAGCGAATTAACACTAATAAAAGCCCACCTTGGTTTAATAGCGAAATTAAACACTCAGTCAAGGAGAGAAAATTATTTTACAGGTTAAAGAAAGAACAAACCACGCCCGAAAACATTACACTTTATAACGATTCCAGGCGTCGAGTAAAAATATTAGTATGTTAGGCAAAGCGTAGATATGAGGAAAATATTGCGGCCAATTGTAAAAATAATCCGAAATCTTTCTTCAGTTACATAAACAACAGAAATTCGATCAGAAGTGGAATTGGACCTTTAACAAACAGCGACGGTGCACTAGTGACTGACAGCCAACACATTGCAAACCTCTTAAACATTTACTTTTCCTCGGTGTTTAATACTAACAGTCTTCCTCCCACTACCACCGGCACCAATACTAATGTAAATCTCGAGCATGCATTGCCTAATTTTGAAATAACAACCGATGAAGCCCTTAAAGCTCTCCATTCACTTAAAACAAATAAAAGTCCCAGACCCGATAAAGTATATCCTATACTGCTTAAGAAACAAAGAGCGAAATAGCCTCCTCCCCCACAAACGTATTCAATATATCCTTGCGACAAGGCATCGTCCCTTCGGATTGGAAAAAGGCTAACGTGACACCGATTTTTAGGAAAGGAGACAAAAAAATACCAGGTAACTACCGACGCATTAGTCTAATTTCAATTGTAGGTAAGCTACTTGAGAGCATAATTAGAGACAAAATTGTGAGCTACCTCGAAAGCCACTCATTAATTGGATTTTCACAACATGGCTTCTGTAACAAAAGATCCTGCCTATCAAACCTATTGACCTTTTATTACGACCTCTTCTCAGTTTATGACGTAACCAAATCATTGGACGTAGTCTATCTTGGTTTCCAGAAAGCGTTTGATAAAGTCCCACATCTTAAATTACTTTATAAATTAAAGCAAATAGGTATTGATAGTCAAGTAAACCAATGGATCTCGAATTGGTTGAGCAACAGACAACAAAGAGTGGTGATTGATGGATTTAACTCAGAGTGGGCGCCGGTCACTAGTGGCGTCCCTCAGGGCTCGGTTCTTGGCCCAGTGCTCTTCATTATTTACATCAACGACATGGATGTTGGACTCAATAATCGCATTAGTAAATTTGCAGACGACACAAAGATTGGTAACTCGGTTCTCACTGACGAAGACAGGCAAAGCCTCCAGGAGGATTTGCACAAAATTTCAGCTTGGTCGGATAGATGTGAGATGCCCTTTAACGTAGACAAGTGTCAGGTCCTTCAAGTTGGAACAAGAAATAAGAAGTTCGATTACGAAATGGGCGGCGTTAAACTCACAAGTGTTCAACGCGTTAAGGACCTGGGGGTCAAAATCGCGTCAAACCTCAAATTCTCACATCAATGTATCGATGCAGCAAATAAAGCGAACATAATGTTGGGCTTCATTAAAAGAAACGAGAATGGAATAAGCTCCCACCGTCAGTGGTCCAGTGTAACACGATTGAAACAAGCTCGACCGTCACTTCCTTGAACTTAATATTAACTAGAGTAGAAAATCAACGTTTAGGAGCCATCTGATTAGTGTAGATTCACTTAGGTTTAGGGACATACCACCTAGTCTGGACCATGGGGTCTGTGTGGTCTGATTTTCTATGTAATTCTCTGTAATTCTCTCTCTCTCTCTCTCTCTCTCTCTCTCTCTCTCTCTCTCTCTCTCTCTCTCTCTCTCATACCTTAAGACATGTAAGAAAATTAGTTGCAGGCAGGCAGGCACACTCACTCACTCATTCACCACACACACACACACACACACACACACACACACACACACACACACACACACAAACATACACACACGGTCACTCATTTATTGAATACACATTACATAATTTTCACCACATACTCGTCCTTTCCGTAACTTCCATCTCCGACTTGATTTACCTTTATATCTTTCCTTCACCTTCCCACCTTCCCAACCCTCCAGTACCGGATACTCGACGTGAGGCCACTTGACTGTATTCCCGGAATCTCCTTATATCATTGATTTCACGTTCCTTTCATCCTTTACAGTTCCCTGACTAATCTCTCTTCCCTTTTCGTTCAAGGTATTCTTTCCTTTCCGTCAACAACATACAGGAAGGCAGCCTCTCTCTCTCTCTCTCTCTCTCTCTCTCTCTCTCTCTCTCTCTCTCTCTTTCATATGACAAGGATCAAAGGACTTCCGCGACTGTTCACAAAGGCGTCCCTGCCTCCTCGCCGCCCCTTAGACCTACTCCCACAGCGTCAAACTTCACTTTTCTCCACAAAGCGCCATCAAGAATCACGCCTCTTCGCGCCGCCCACCGTCAGGAATTGAGAGCCATTGATTGCCGATGTATGGACGGCGGCAGCTAATAAGGTGTTCGTGGCGTGGCAAAACATGTGAAAGAAATTAGGAAAACAATTGAAAAAAGTGAACCGGTGAGAGAAGGGGGGGGGGGGAAGCAGATACAAACAAGACAGGAGAGGGTAAAGGAAGAATATTGGCCAAGCAAGAGGGGAGGAGGGAGGTGTGTGGGGAGAAGGGGACGGGGAGAGGCGGAGATAAAAGAAAAGGATTCTACCCAGGGAGAGGTAGGGGAAACAGCAAGAATACAGAATAGTAGCCAGTAGAGAGCGAGAGAGAGAAAGGGAGGAAAGGGAGGAGGAAAGGAAGGAAAAATACGCGGGAGATGAGGGCAGGCATTCAGGGGACATATTATTCAGGAGAGAAGAGGAAGGAAGAAAAGCGGGATAAAAAGAAGGGGAAGGTGGAGGGAACTAGGAAGGCAGAAGATTGACGTGATGGTGATTGAGTGGTGAAACGTGGAATGAGGTGAGTGGAATGAAACACTTCAACGATATGCATTTCATCCCCATGCTCCTGTAATGACAATAACAACAACACGCACTCGCACAAACACATCGACTACTCACACTTCCACAAGCAGCAGGAATGTGACTATAACACGAGCCGTCACGACAGTCCCCCATCGCGTGCACTGTGTAGGAGTGACGGTTGCGGGGTGATGTTTACAAGGGCGCGGCGCTGTGCGAGGCGAGAGTGTGACGGTGATGGAGCTGATGATGGCTGCCACACTGAATAAGACTGTACACACGACCTTACCGAGAGAGAGAGAGAGAGAGAGAGAGAGAGAGAGAGAGAGAGAGGAGGAGGAAGGGGGGGAGGGTAGGAAGAAAGGGAAGTGCCGGTACAGGATTAAGAAGGGGAGGAAAGAAGAGCATAGTAGAGGGAGAGGGTAAGAGAAGGGAAACCGAATATTGGGAAGTGGGGATTAAGAATGGGAGGGAAGCTGAGGGGAGAGGGGGAGGCGAGAGGAACAGAAAATGGGAAAATCAAGGATGAAGAGAGAGGAAAGAGGAAAATGAAACGAAAGAAGAGGATGATAAATAAAAAGAGAAAGGAAAGAAATGAGGAAGTAGAGAAGGAAATGAAGTAAGAGATGTAGATAGTTAAGGGGAAAACGGTGAGCGAACGATACTGAGATGAACAGAAAAGGAAAGACAAAGGGGATTATTGAAGAGAGAGCAGCCTACTAATTTCGAGACACTGATTGCTTATTTCTGAATAAAATATGTTTTTTTTTTATAATAGATAGTATTGTTTTCGGAAATCATTATATGATTGACTTTTCAATGCCTAATGTGCACCCACCGCTCCCACCGCCCCCGCACTTCGTATTTTCGCCTTCCCATACCGCATGCCGAATATATTTAACTAACCTAACCTAACTTAACCTAACGGGAGGGCTTCGTCCCCTTCGACTCCTTTAACGGGGGCGACCCCTAATGGGGGGACTTTGCCACTTTCAACCCTCATTTTATTTTTCCGGAAGTAATTTGTCACTGCACTGCATTCAGGGACCAAAAAAGAATCCATATTGTATGTATTAACTTAGTGAGAGGTGGCTACCCTCTCTTCAATAATACCCAAGACAAGGGGAATTTGGGATCAAAGGAAAAAAAGAGAGAAGGAGGATGAGAAAAATGAAAGAGAACGAGGAAAAGATAAAGATTGACAAGAAAAAGAAGGAAGGAAAACAATAAATAAAAGGATGGAGAAGGAAAGAGATGGAGATCACAATGAAAGGAAGGGAGAGCATGACGATTAGGGAAGAACAGATGAGAAGAAAAGGAAACAAAAAGATGGGAGAAGAGAACCAGGAAGTAAAGAAAAAGGGGAAGTCGAAAAAAAGGAATGAGGAATATAGGAGATAAAAGAAGAAAGGAAGAGGAGTAGAAGGAATAAAATGAAAGAAGTGAGTTGGGGTAAAAAGAAGACTGGTAAAAAAGGAGTAATGGGAAGACAATAAGAGGAGTAGGAAGACATGAAAAATAGGATGAAGAATGGGAGGAAGATAATGATGGAAAGGAAGGTGAGGTGAAAAACAGTCAGAAAAGAAGAAGGGGGAAGACAATAAAAAATGAAAAGATGTATGAGGAAGACACTAAGAAACAAACAAAAAAAAGAGAAGTAGGAGGAAGACATTGAAAGAACGGAAGAGTAAAATAAAGAAACAGAGAAAAGATGATGAACAGGATGAAGCTATGACAAGAAGAGGAATGGAAAGAAACTTCAAAAGAATGAAAAAGGAGGCAAAAACCAAGGTCCCTTCAATTCGTCTATTTCCAAAGTCCGAAAAGGAGATCAGTCGGGTTCTAATGAGTGTTTCTTTAGGTTCATGGTAAGAAGAAGATTCAAGCTACCAGAAAGAAAATAGACTATTCGTGGAAATGCTTAAAACCCCTACGAAATTATTGTCAAGAATGTGTGCTTGGACGCCGATATGTTTAAAAATATGGCCATAAAAGCAGTATCGGTGGCGCCTTCGTTATCATGGCATTCACGTTTTCATCCTTTTTATCTCTTGTCCCTGTTATTTCCCGCCGTGCTGTACACGTGTTCTTTTAAGCTCCTTCCTGACGAACGATCCGCTTGCTATTTCTTTGATATTCGCGCTTCCATTAGCTTCCTTTCATATATATATATATATATATATATATATATATATATATATATATATATATATATATATATATATATATATATATATATATATATACACACACACACACACACACATATATATATATATATATATATATATATATATATATATATATATATATATATATATATATATATATATATATATATATATATATATATATATTTTCAGGCTTGATGTTCTCCTCTTAACACTCAGTTTCATCCCAGAAATGATAAATGACAGTGACATAAAGGTAAAAGGTGCAACGAAAAGATAAATATAAAATAATGTTCTTCCAAAATATATTAATAAAAACGATTATTTCAAGGTGAATTAGCATACTACAAACCAGTAACAGCAGGCACTAATACACACACACACACACACACACACATGCGGACGGGCAGACAAAAAATAAGTGGAGCGCGCACCAGTCTTATTCTCATTATCATTCTCCGTCATTTTCTCTCTCTCTCTCTCTCTCTCTCTCTCTCTCTCTCTCTATATATATATATATATATATATATATATATATATATATATATATATATATATATATATATATATATATATATATATATAACTCCTTTCTCCCACCTGCCACTCTTAGCTTTCTTATCCTGTCTCATTTGCCAAACAATAACTTTCTCCTCCTTCGTCTCCCTCTCTCCCTACATCTGCTTTCCCCTCTCTCATCCTTCCCTTCCTCCCTTGCACTCACCTTCTCATTTGATTGCCTTCTACTCCTAATCACGTTTCTCTCTCCCTCCTTTCGCTGCCTTGTACTTCTTCCAATCACGACTCTCGCTCTTCCTTCCCTGCCTTTAACTCCTTTCTATCACGGCTTTCGCCCTCCTTCCCTTCCGGTGTCTACCGCTCATCACGGCGCTCTTACCCTTCTTACCTTCCCTTCTCTCTTCCTTTACTCTTGCCTCCTTCGCGTCCTTGGCTCCCCTTACTGACTTTTGCGTGTCTCTCTTTCCTGTCCTCAACCTAACCAGCCAGACTTACCTCTCTCTCCATCTATGACAGTCTACCTACTTTACACTATCGCCTCTTATTCGTCTTTCCTCCCCTTGCTCTTATGTTGCTCCTCTTTCTGCTCAGCCTACCAGCCAGCCTTCCTTCCTCCCTCCCTTCTTTCCTTCCTCCTGCCACTCAGGGATGTCAAAAGAACACAAAGGAAGAACAAACAACAGCAGACCTGCTGGTCCTTACGAGGTTGTTTGTGACAAGCTACACTAACTATCTAATCAAAGGTGGAAGATGAAGGACAGCAAAGGCGAAGGCTCCTCCCCACCCCCCCATCCCTCCAGCCAAAGCTGGCAGGAAAGGAAAAAGAACCATGCAGCATGGAAAAACTGCATGGAATTTATGTAGGAAAGAGGAAAGAACTACCATTACTGCTACCACTAACCGGGCGATAAAGGCGGACAAGGACACCAGTATTCGAAAGAACTTAACGTTATTACGACAATGAGTAATATCTTAGTTGCTGGTTGGATTCAAAACACTTGTCTAATCTATTCTTGAAGGCCGTAACTGTTGTACTATCAACGACATCACAAGGTAGAGAGTTCCAAACATTAACAACTCGATTGAAGAAGAAGTGTTTAGCTTCGTGCGACGAGAATCTTTTACCACTTATCTTCAAATTGTGATTTCTTCTTGTTCTATTTGATCGATCAATTGTAAAGTAATCTTCCGCATTAATATCACTGAATCCTTTGAACATTTTAAACACTTCTATTAGATCGCCTCGCATTCTTCGTTTTGATAGGCTGAATAAATTTACTTCTTTAAGCCTTTGTTCATATGACAAATTTCTCAACCTAGGAATCATCTTTGTTACTCTTCGTTGGACCCGTTCCAACTTTTCTATGTCTTTTCTATAGTAGGGAGACCAAAACTGTACACAGTACTCTAGACGGGGTCGAACCAACGAATTATACAGTTTTAATATTACTTTTTCCGATTTATTATTAAAGACTCGTCCGATGAAGCCAACCAATTTGTTTGCAGTTTTAACTACCTCTGAACAATGCTGACCGGGCTTTAAATCGCTTGATTCAGTGATTCCAAGATCCTTTTCTTTACTTACTGCAGAAAGTTGTTGGCCATTCATTACGTACCGAACGCGATTGTTATTTTTTCCGATGTGCAACACTTTACACTTCTCAACGTTAAATTTCATTTGCCATTGATTGGCCCAACGTGCAAGTCGATCTATATCTGATTGTAAAGCTTTTTTGTCGAGTATCGCAGTTACTTTACTAGCAATTTTTGTGTCATCAGCAAATTTTGATACTTTGCAAGTGAGCCCATCATCGATATCATTAACATAAATTAAGAAGAGCATGGGGCCAAGCACTGATCCTTGAGGTACGCCGCTTTTGACATCGAGCCAGTTAGATGTAACACCGTTTAGAACTACTCTCTGTTTCCGCTCAGAGAGCCAGTCCGCAAGCCAATTGTGAATGTTACCCGAGATACCGTGGGCCAGTAGTTTGCTGAGCAATCGTTGGTGGGGGACCTTATCAAATGCCTTTTGAAAATCCAGATATATGATATCTACTGATCTGCTTTCATCGAACACCTCAAAAATATCGTGAAAAAAATCAAGTAAGTTAGTCAAACACGAACGTTTACTACGGAAGCCAAGTTGCGAATTATTTATTATATTATTTTCTTCGAAGAATTTCACCATATTGTCGCGAATGATAGTCTCCATTAACTTACAAACAATAGATGTCAGGCTAATTGGTCGATAGTTTCCTGGATGAGACTTGTCCCCCTTTTTGAAAATTGGTGTGACATTTGCAAGTTTCCAATCCGACGAAACTTTTCCAGCTGTTAAATATTTATTGAATATGATGGAGAGCGGTTTACAAATTTGATGTTTGATTTCTTTTAAGACCCTAGGGGTAATTTTGTCTGGACCAGGAGCTTTGCTTACTTTAATCTTTTCAATTGTGCGTAAAATGTCACTTTCTACGATGAGCACGCCACTTAACATCTTTTCGGTCCTTCTAACCTCCGGCGGTTGAGGTGATAAACAATCTTCGTCGGTAAATACGGATGCGAAAAAGTTATTTAGGATTGTAGCCATTTCATTTTCATCGTTCGTGTGGTTACCATTTTCATTAGCAAGCGGTCCGATACCACAAGTGAGTGACTTTTTATTGTTTACATAGCTGAAAAATTCTTTAGGATTAGATTTACTTGTTTCCGCTATATATTCTTCAAGATTTTTCTTGCTTCGTTTTATTAATGTCTTGGTTTCGCGGCGAATTCTGTCCAACTCTAGTTTGTCAGCCTCGCTCTGAGATGATATGTACCTACTGTGTATGCGTTTTTTAAGAGATAGGCTATTTTGAATTTCGTTATTCCACCATTTGGGTTTCTTCTTAGAAGCTGAACGTCTGTTACGATAGGGTACGCATATGCTTATGGCATTGTTCAATATTGTGGTGAAGGCCCCCCAAGATTTATCAATATCTGTTTCCGCCGTGATTTCAGTCCAGTCAGAATTATTTAGAATTGATCGGAGTCTTACGAAATTCGCTCTCTGATAATCAGTCACCTTTTCTTTACTAGGAGTTAATTTACTTTCTTTCATATTGATGCTGAATGTGATTGTTCGGTGATCGCTAGAACTAAAAATTGGACCAACATTTACTTCGTTAACTAGATCAGCTGTCGTTGAAAAGATAAGGTCAAGTATATTATTTTCCCGAGTCGGTTCTTGAACGTGTTGATGTAAATCACTTTCTAGTAAATTTGTGTACAGGTCGAGCCCTGTATGACAGTTCAACGGTTCACCCCATCTTTTCACTGGCAAGTTAAAGTCCCCAACAATTACTGCCTCGCAACTGCTACTTGTTTCTAATAATAATTCACTTAATGCGTGGTCGATATCAAGCGTCTGCCTTGGCGGTCTGTAGATAAGTCCAATTACTATTTTACGAGATTTATTTTTAATTTCAATGAAGACCGTGTCTACATTGGTTATAATATCTGTTTTCACGGATACTGGATGGAGAAAGTTGTGGATATAAAAGATAACGCCTCCACCCTGTCTGTTCTCTCTCTCATGACTAAAAATGGTATAACCCGGTAATCTATATTCCGCAATGAAATCTCTATTTGAAGTGTCTATCCAAGATACTGTGACTCCGATGATGTGATAATGATTTGTAGCTGCGAGGACTTCTAAGTCTAAGTCAAATTTGTTACGTAGGCTACGAGCGTTTACATAGCATGCTTTAATGTGATTCGAGTCGGGAGTTTTGCGGGTTGAGTGCACCCTTACGGTGGAGCTGCTGGTGTTCTCGCCTCCGCGTTTTTTGGCTTTCGAAGAGCCACTTGGTCACAGAGCAGCCTCCCGAAACGGGCTGCTCCAACAGGGTTTAAGTGAATGCCATCAGGAAGGAACAAGTCTGAATCGTAGCAAAAATTGTTCCACAAGTTAGCGAACTGGACGTTTTCTTGTGAGCAAAGGGACTGAAGTCTGTTGTTTGTGCTGAAGGCCTTACTGTAAAAGCTAGATTCGGCACCGACCCTCGGGAGGATTCCTGAGATTATCATGTTACTGGCATCCGTTTTACGTTTATACTGCTTGATCATGCGGCGGTATTTCTCAAGCAGTTCCTCAGAAAGGGTTGTCTTTACGTCATTTGTCCCCGCGTGAATGACAAAGAGGGTGTTTCAGTCGGCATTTCTCGTGACATCATCGCACGCTGCGGTGATGTCGTCCAGTCTGGCACCTGGATAGCAGTAACGTTTTCTGCGGCCGTTTGATGAACGAACTCAACCAGCTGGCCACGCACCATGGAGTCCCCAACTAGGCGAGTCTCGAACTCATCCTCCATGGTGTCTGCCAGCACCTGGAACCTATTGAAGGTAGTGGGGGTCAGTAAAACCTTGGTTGCCTGCTTCGGTTTGGCTCCATTCCTTACAGGTTGGAACCCGACATCCTGTGAAGCAGGAAGAGAAGCGTTAAGTGGGGCAGGCTGGAAGTTGTCCTGTGAGGCAGGCTGGGAGTTAGCCTGTGAAGCAGGCTGGGGGTTAGCCTGTGAGGCAGGCTGGGGGTCAGCCTGTGGGGCAGGCTGGCGGTTGTTCTGTGAGGCAGGCCGGGGGTTAGCCTGTGAGGCAGGCTGGGGGTTAGCCTTTGAGGCAGGCTGGGGGTTATCCTGTGAGGCAGGCTGGGGGTTATCCTGTGAGGCAGGCTGGGAGTCAACCTGTGAGGCAGGTAACACGTCCTCCTGTGAAGCAGGAGGGTCGTCTGGAGAGGGCACAGTCTCAGTGGACGGCCTCTCCACCATCGATGGTGGAGTCACTGCCACATTAGTTAAAACAAATTCCTGAAGGGCTACAAATTTCTTTTCAAGATCATTGTGCTTGACTTTCCATTCAGTCACAGCCTTCTGAAGATGTAATCTTTGAACGCAGAGGCGGCAAGTTTTACTCAGCTGGAAGAACTGAGCTGCAAAACGTCCGGGACAGACGTCACACTTAAGGTTCGAAGGTATTGTTAGAAATTTAAGCGAGTTAACAGTTTGGGCAAATATTAAAAGCGCTTTCGAAATAACTTAAATTGTGACCATAAATTGAATTGTATAAAAATTTTGCATTGAAAATAGATACTGCTGTGTTAGATGCCTCCAACACTGGGAGTTCGCTCCCACAGGGTCTTGAAAACGCCTCAAAGACCAATCGCTTGTCCTGAGCCTCGGTCACGAGAGAGACTTTCACAACCCGGCGCTTTTCAGCTATTGTCCTCGAAGTTTTGTCCCATAGCACGGGGCCGGCGTAGTCACACACAGCAGAGCTGGCAAGGGAGGAGAGGAACCAGCAATTCGTTCCCACTTTCCGAAACGTCTAACCCAACTCTGCGACCCTTTCGAGGCCTAGCCAGTGGCACCTGTCACCAGGTGTTCTCCACCAACTCTAGAGAGTATCAGACGCCCTTCCTGAGAGACCAAAAGACTGAAATATTCCTTGAGTATAAGAAAAACCCTCAGAAACTCCACCTAGAAGCCGGGAGGTACAACCTCAAATGGCCCACGGAAGACATCTCTTTCAGGAGAAAACAAGAACCAGCTGTTATGCAGAATAGAGATGGGAGTACCGTCGATAGAGGGGAGGGACGGGGAGCTCACACCGACAACTGGTTCCCAGGGAGGCTTTTTTTAGTGTAGAGGTCGCCACACTCCTCTACACCGCAAACCTAAATAATTAGGCACGGTCCAGCTGACTAGGACCCTGGAACTCCAGCCATTGTCTCATAAAGAGATCCTCTGCCTGCAGTCCAATCCACCACTGCTGCTGCCCAGAGGCTTCACCGTGACCCTGGCACGGGAGACAGATCAGGTATTACACCTTGTCCAAGGGTGATCTGAGACTATGCAGGGCAGGGACGTCTAGTTCCCTGAGGTGAAAACAATCCACAACTTCCTCCGGGGGCCTCGAGGAAAATGATAACCTACAGCACCGAAATGAATGAGGCTTCTCTCTCTCTCTCTCTCTCTCTCTCTCTCTCTCTCTCTGATTTCCCGACGTGTGTTTCGAGTGTGTTGTTGTGTGTTTTTTCGTGTGATTTGGCTGTGTTTCTGCGTGGGTTTCTGAGCGTTTCTCGTATGGTTCGAGTGTGTTGTTGTGTTCTCGAGTGTTTTCGCGTGTGATTTGGCTGTGTTCCCGAATGTTTCGAGCGTGTTGTTATGTTTCCGGTGTTTTTGCGAGTGATTTGGGGGTGCTGAACCTTGTGCTTATGCGTGAGTTACTGAGTGTTTCTCGTGTGTTTCTCGTGTGTTGTTGTGTTCCCGAGTGTTTTCGCGTGTGATTTGGCTGTGTTCCCGAGTGTTTCTGCGTGGTTTTCAGAGTGTTTCGAGTGTGTTGTTGTGTTTCCGGTGTTTTTGCGAGTGATTTGGGGGTGCTGAACCTTGTGCTTATGCGTGATTTACTGAGTGTTTCTCGTGTGTTTCGAGTGTGTTGTTGTGTTCCCGAGTGTTTTCACGTGTGATTTGGGTGTTTGTACGTGAGTTTCTGAGTGCTGAGTGTTTCTCGTGTGTTTCTAGTGTGTTTCTCGTGTGTTGTTTACGAGTGGCTTGCGTTGTGCATGTCGCCACCTCACCCTTTGAATTCCCCTGAGGATTCAGTCTGCTCCTCCTCACTACACTCTCTTTAAATCCTCTAGAGGATTAACCCTTCCTATCCCCCCTTTTCCCTCACCTCACCTCACATATTGACCTAACCCCACTCGCTCACCTCACCTCACATCCTTTTTACCCACCCTTTCACCCATCTCACCTCACCTCTTTCCTAACCCTCCTCTCAATCACCTCACCTCCTTTCGTAATCCCCCTCTTCACTCACCTCACCTCACATATTGACCTGACGCCCCCCCTCGCTCACCTCACCTTACATCCTTTTTACCCATCCCTTCACCCACCTCACCTCACCTCTTTCCTAACCCTCCTCTCAATCACCTCACCTCCTTTCGTAATCCTCCTCTTCACTCACCTCACCTCACCTCCTTTCTTAATCCCCCTCTTCACTCACCTCACCTCCCTTCCTACTCCTCGTCTCACTTACCTTACCTCCTTTCCTAAACCCCCTCTCACTCACCTCACCTCCTTTCCTAATCCCCTTCACTCTGTGTTTTTATCTCTTTCATTTCAGGCAATCATTAAACACTTTCAGCTAAGATGGCGCCTAAGAAGTGCAGTACTTGTAACGGTTGTTCCCAGCTCACTTTCTTACAGGGCGTTCTGTTGTCTGTCGACTGTGTCTCACCAGGCAGCACCTCGAGACAAGACTGCAGGAGCAAGAAGAGAAGATGGAAGCAGGTCAGAATAAAATAATAGAGCTTTCTCGCACTGTTGCCTCCTTACAGGAATTCATCCAGGCTAACGTTGCTGTGGTGCCAAACCCTTCTCCAACCGCCCCCTTGCCTTCAGCGGTACCGTTGGCACCAGCGGACAACACTACGCAGCGGGAGGGTGGTAGTGGTACTGCCCATGATGGCTTCACCGTCGTGAATGGAGGAGCCAAACCAGCCAGACAAGCAATTTATCCTGTTCATTGCTTCAACAGGTTTTCCATTCTGGAGGAGGATGGCGAGCAGGAGAGCACCTTCCTGGTGGGTGACTCCATGATTCGCTAGCAGGTCGTTGAGTTCTGCGGCAGAGTTCCTCGTCGAAGCCGGAACTATTGCTATCCTGGTGCTGGGATCGACGATGTAACTGCTGCTCTTGAGGAGATCTCCCCCCAGGCTACTGATGATTCACTGTTTGTTATTCACAAGTACCGTAGGCTCATTCAGCAGTATAAGTCTAAATCCCCTAACATTTTGATTTCAGGAGTTCTACCACGGACGTGGGCGGAAAGGGACTTTTTCAGCAAGGCCTACAGCCTCAACAACCGCTTACAGACTCTTTGCAGGGGGCTTGACGTTGAGTTCTTCAACGCCTGGGACAATTTCTACGGACAAAGTGAGCTCTTCCACAGGGACGGAATACACCTGTCCCCCATCGGGGCAGCCAGATTCGGAAGGCTCCTAAACGACGCAGTACGTGGCACCCGATCAAAAAACGACTCTCAGCCACGCCCCTCCACCCCGCCCGTGTAAATAGACGCCATGCATCGCAACAGACTCGTAACCGTGATCCCGCAAGTACCACCACCTCTATTACCAAGCCTCTAGATAACTTAAAAATCCTTAGTTTCAATGCGCGTAGCCTAAGAAACAAGTTGGGTGAGCTGAGATGTCTTGCTCTAACAGAAAATATTGACATAATTGCTATAACCGAAACATTTATCGACACCACAAATATTGATTTAAGTTCCGAATACAACATAGATGGCTACAGACTTTTCAACAAAGATCGTGTAAACCGCAGAGGCGGTGGCGTCACCCTTTTTGTCAAAAGCTATTTGCAACCCACTGACAAAACACCAAGAGACAGTAACGTTGAACATTTGTACGTGCGAGTAAACATTTCAAAAGTCAATTTAAATACATCTGTCACCTACAGGCCTCCCGGGCAATCACTCGATGACGATCTTGAAATGTACAGCGTTTTAAGACAGTCACTTAATAACAACGACTCACTAATATTAGGAGACTTTAACCTCCCCCATATCGACTGGGCGACACTGTCAGGTACAGAAGGCGAGTCACATAGAATGATCGAATTTTTAGAAGAAAATTATCTTAGCCAAATGCTTTCTGAACCAACTCGACAAAATAACATACTCGACCGTGTTATAACTACCCAAGATAACCTAGTCAGTAATGTGTAGACATTATGAAAAGTGATGAAATGTGGTGACTAGTTTAGCCTTAGGCGAAACTACTCAGGAGTAAACACTCGTTCCCTAGCCCGTGTTTCCTTCACCACCTTTCATCACTAGTCAGTAATGTCACGGTAGGAGAATACCTCTGTTCTTGCGATCATAAATTAGTGCGCGTCGACATTAGAGCTCAAACATCAGTGACTGAAAATAAAGTAAAGGTGCCCAATTTCAAAAGAGCAAACTTCGTAGAAATCCGACAAAAACTAACAGAAATACAACTATCAGATGATGGCAACGTAGAGGAAGCCTGGCTAAGCTTTAAAAATCACTTACTCAGCAGAACACATTCGTCCCCATGTGCGAGAAGCGAAATAACAGTCAGTCAAGGAGATAAAATTGTCTTACGGGTTAAAGAAAGAACAAAGCACGCCCGAAAGCATTAGACTTTATCATGATGCCAGGCGACGAGTAAAAAGATTAGTATGTCAGGCAAAGCGTAGATAGGAAGAAAATATTGCAGCCAACTGTAAAAATAATCCGAAATCCTTCTTCAGTTACATAAACAACAGAAAGGCGATCAGAAGTGGAATTGGACCCTTAACAAACAGCGACGGTGCACTAGTGACTGATAGCCAACATATTGCAAACCTCTTAAACAGTTACTTTTCCTCGGTGTTTAATACTAAATCTTCCTCCCACTACCACCAGCACCAGTACTAATGTAAATCTCGAGCATGCATTGCCTAATTTTGAAATAACAACCGATGAAGTCCTTAAAGCTCTCCAATCACTTAAAACAAATATAAGTCCCGGACCCGATAAAGTATATCCTATACTCCTTAAAGAAACAAAGAGCGAAATATTCTCCTCCCTCATAAACGTATCCAATATGTCCTTGCGACAAGGCATCGTCCCTTCGGATTGGTAAAAGGCTAACGTGACACCGATTTTTAAGAAAGGAGACAAAAAAATACCAGGTAATTACAGACCCATTAGTCTAACTTCAGTTGTAGGTAAGCTACTTGAGAGCATAATTAGAGACAAAATTGTGAGTTACCTTGAAAGCCACTCATTAATTGGGGATTCACAACATGGCTTCCGTAACAAAAGATCCTGCCTATCAAAGCTATTGACCTTTTATAACGACCTCTTCTCAGTTTATGACGTAACCAAATCATTGGACGTAGTCTATCTTGATTTCCAGAAAGCGTTTGATAAAGTCCCACATCATAAATTACTTTATAAATTAAAGCAAATAGGTATTGACGGTCAAGTAAACCAATGGATCGCGAATTGGTTGAGCAACAGACAACAAAGAGTGGTGATTGATGGACTTAACTCAAGAGTGGCCACCGGTCACTAGTGGCGTCCATCAGGGCTCGGTTCTTGGCCCAGTGCTCTTCATTATTTACATCAACGATGTGGATGTTGGACTCAATAATCGCATTAGTAAATTTCCAGACGGGACAATGATTGGAAACTCGGTTCTCACTGACGAAGACAGGAAAAGCCTCCAAGAGGATTTGCACAAACTTTCAGCTTGGTCAGATAGATGGGAGATGCCCTTTACCGTAAACAAGTGCCAGGTCCTTCAAGTTGGAACAAGAAATAAGAAGTTCGATTACGAAATGGGCGGCGTTAAACTCACAAGCGTTCAATGCGTTAAAGACCTGGGGGTCAAAATCGCGTCAAACCTCGAATTCTCACATCAATGTATCGATGCAGCAAATAAAGCGAACATAATGTTGGGTTTCATTTAAAGAAACTTTTTATTCAAGAATAAAGATGTAATACTTCCGCTCTACAATAGTTTAATCAGACTCCACTTGGAATATGCGGTACAGTTTTGGTCTTCCCACCATGCAAAGGACATTGCTAAATTAGGTGTTCAGCGTCGGGCAACAAAAATGATCCCTTCCTTGCGCAACAAATCTTATGAAGAAAGGTTTTCTACCCTTAACATGTTCTCTCTTGAGAAACGCCGCCTGCGAGGAAAACTGATCGAATGTTTTGAAATACTTAATGGTTTCACGAATGTAGACAGAACAAAATTGTTTATGATCGATGACACTTTGCGAACGAGGAACAATGGCATAAAACTCAAATGTAGACAAGTAAATTCAGACTGCACCAAATTTTTCTTCACCAACGTTGTAGTGCGAGAATGAAATAATCTCCCAGCGTCAGTGGTCCAGTGTAACACGATTGACTCCTTTAAAAACAAGCTCGACCGACACTTCATTGAACTTAATATTAACTAGAGTAGAAATGCAACGTTTTGGAGCCATCTGATTAATATAGAATCTCTTAGGTTTAAGGACAGACCACCTAGTCTGGACCATGGGGTCTGTGTGGTCTGATTTTCTTTGTAAGTCTTTGTAAATCTCTCTCTCTCTCTCTCTCTCTCTCTCTCTCTCTCTCTCTCTCTCTCTCTCTCTCTCTCTCTCGGCTGCGTGGTGCATTTTTCCCCGGTAGATGGCGGCCGACAAATGGTATCAGGTGTTGGCTCCTAACAGGCCTGAAGCAGCGGGACGGTGGCCTAATGAAAGACGCGTGGAGGAGGAAGCGATGCGCCGCTGATAGGGACCGTGCGACGCGCATGTTATATCATACACCGAAATAACTTATATAAAAAGGGTCGTCATTACTTTTATAGGGTGTATAGGGTGTATGTCGTGCATTAGAAAAAGAAAAATATCACGATTATAACCATTTCGTTCAAAGCTTTTCCTTCCGCGTGAGTAATGTGTGTCTTCTCACTACAACAAAAAACAAACACTGGCGGCGTTTCTCCTGCTGCTCGTATTTCACTTTATTTCAGCCTTTCCTGCGGCATCCACCAATGTAATGCCCATATTTTCCGAGCAGCCCCGACAGCTAAATATGAAAGGAACAGCGTAAGATAATCTATAACGAGGCGGTACGTTTCCGAGCTTGAACAATAGATCAGATGCTGCCTGGTGCGGGGCTCCAGATTTGCCACAGGTGACTATACAGATGGTGACTGGCTAGAAGAGAACCGCTGATGTGCGTCTGTGTTATTCCAGCCTTGACGATACATGTTGGGAGGAAGAGGAGGAGGATTAAGAAACGTGTTTGTGTGTGTGTGTGTGTGTGTGTGTGTGTGTGTTTGTGTGTGTGTGTGTGTGTGTGTGATCAGGTGTTGGCACTGTCGTAAACACGGGACAAAAATGGTGACCCATAATAAGTTCAACGAAGCGCTCTAATACCTTCTGGCGCGCTGAAAATAAGGCGGAAAAAGAAAAATATCATTAAAACTTATTAATTAGGTGAAAATACTTTGCCCTTCGCTTCCCTCCGAGAGCCCATGCGTGATAGAATAGCAAGAGTAGCTTGAGAAAAAAAATTGGGGAACAAGTTTTCGGGAGGGACACAACGGCCAACTGACACATTCCCCTCCACGGACTGACTGATACATGGTGTACCTGGGGTGAGCGAAGGTGTGGAAACAATGTGAACAAAGAAGCCCACACATGTATCCAACTGGACGGCCTAAATACCTAATATATCTGGGGAAGCTTAACGTTAGGAACTACGACATAACTGAGATGTAGTCCATGATTATAGATGACATACAAGGCCACACATTTAGACCTACATCTGTACGACCTGGTTGATTACACAGTGTACCTGCGGACGCCGAGGCACAGAGACTAAGGTTATAGCCAAGATATTGTCCAAGTTTAGAAGTGTCATACAAACCTACTTATTCATGCAGGTATATATATACGCCAGGGCTAATCGCAAAGTAGCCTGTAAATGGATGCTGTATTACAGCCACAGCCCACCGTATCCACGGATACACAGCACTACGTAACCCACTTACCATATTTGACTAACAGATCACGTGATATGTCTAGGGAAGCCTTGAAATGGAAACCGTACAAGGCTACATATTGCACAACGTACACTTGGAGAACGTCTACCGTGGGTAAAAGCATCAAACCATGGAAGTGAAGAGGTACAGGGAGAAGCTTCAAATTTCAATGCCGCCGCGTCCCTTCAGGGAGGATATTCGGACCTAAACTGACTCACAACACCAATACACAGATCGTATATGAACACAGATAACAGCTGCCAATGCACAAAAGAATACTACAGAACGTGTACTGTGTTCAGGGGCAAAGGTTACAAGCATATCCATTCATACATACATCCACCTTCACGAGCTGGCTGGTCACACGGTGTGCCTATGGAAGCCAAGGTGTGGACACTTTCAGCTAAGGGTATTGCAGAACGAATTATGTTCGGGGGTAAAGGAGTCATTTAAATCACAGGTCAAAAGGTACCTACGCCATATCGGGCTGGCGCCGACCACCCGACCCCACCAAGGAAGCCTACTGGTGCAATAGGCTAAACATAAAAGAAAAGGAACATGAAAAAGTTTTGTTTGTCCTTCACTCCTTCATTTACCTTCTTTCCAATAATAACCGTTCGTATTTTCCTTTGTCAGACAATAACATTGCACACGCACATACAGTAGAGCAAAAAAAAAAAAATATGCATATATTTTATTTGCTCGCAAAAAAAAGGCTATTTTGCCTGTAGCACTGTAACACGTTCACATCATAATCTGACGAAAAATACTTTATTGCTACAATTTTACGTCCACAAAACGTGGTGCACCAAAGTGCATCAAAGAGTTTCTCATTAACATGCCAGCTGAGAACTAAAAATAATTATACGAATTTTTGTTTCACCACGGAAGCGACACCACCGAGACGAGTGACAGCCTGAGAACACACACACACACACACACACACAGCGAGAGAGAGAGAGAGAGAGAGAGAGAGAGAGAGAGAGAGAGAGAGAAAATAAAGGATAAAGGAATAAAAGTGACATACGGAAGAGAAGATGGCGCCACTATAAACACTTGCCTGCGCCATGACGGGCTGGGGCCGAACACCATCCAGGCCCCTCTAGCAAGCCTACCGGCGCTATAGGCGTAGACGTAAAAAAACACCCACGAAGTTACAAATATGGACGACGAATCGAAAAAAAAGTGAAAAGAAAAAGAAAAAAAAAAAAAGATCGTCATCTCCTAAACCCACAAAACCCACCCGCCCTCTCATCATCATCAGGCGTCCAAACCATTGCCGTCATCATTACTACCACTCCCACCACCAACACCATCCCTTTCCCTACCCCCCCCAATACCTCTTCTACCATTACATCCGTCATCATGGAGATTGTCATCATCTCCACTACCCACCACCACCACCACCACCACCTGTCAGACCGACACACGCCGGGGGAGGAGCTGAACGGGAAGACAGATGGAGGGATCAGTCAGGGCAACTTTAATCGAAAAAGAAAAGTTTAAAGTTACTGGTTATAACTCCCACACCTGTGTCAGCGCTAATTACCTGAACAAATGAGAACAGGTGGAAAGAAGAATGGAGTCGCTGCAGCTTTCATTCAGAACACAGAAAAATATATTACAGCGACACAATAATAGTTAGAAATGTCTCCTCACCTCGATCCCGTTAATTAAATATATGATCAAGTGTGTCCTCGTAAGGGTCACATAAAAAAAAGTAAATAGCACAAATATAATAGCCAACGAGAGGAGAGGTGTGTTAAAAGTGTATATTTATGAAAATTTCAAAAGAAGAGGAAACAACAACCAGACATGGGCCTCTACCCATCACGAGGAAATAGCAGAAAAAATGATGTTGCTGAGGAGGCGTTGATACATGAAAAAAAAAAAGTCTCTCTCTCTCTCTCTCTCTCTCTCTCTCTCTCTCTCTCTCTCTCTCTCTCTCTCTCTCTCTCTCTCTCTCTCTCCCTTATTTAAAGCAGCAAAAGGCAGGGGCCGAATACCCTTGAAATCCTAAGCCTTCCACTGCGATTGTTGTGTATCTTACGCGTTTGATAATAGCTTGAAGAAATAATACATGGAGTGGCCCTCAGCAGGTCGCTGTTCACTGTGAGGTGAAGCAAGGGGGGAAGGGTGGGGTGGAGCTTAACCGGTGGGCGGAGCCAGCAATTCCACCCTAAACATTGCATATCTCGTTTTAATAGAAAACACACCTGCATTTCCTTGTCTTTACTCCGTAGAAGCTGAGAAGAAATGTTCCAATGATCCCGTACACTCCCTCTGTATAATGTTCATTATATAATGACTGTGAGGGCAACTACCACCTTGACGGCGAACGACCTGCACACGCCCACTGCTCGTCCGCATCAAGCCGTTTGACGCCTAGGATGAACAAACCACCGAGGCTTCTTAAACCACTGTGCGAGGTGACTTGGTGCGTGGCCTGCGCACTCCTTGCCAGACAGCAGCTGAGCCTCGCCCTGAACACTTGATTCTGCTCTGGCTCCAGCTCTGCTCTCACCCGGGTTTCCTCAGAATCGTGGGCTTGTTCTGGGTGCCCTTACTTCTCTCTCATCTCCACGCCCTGACTCCCGTTACTGCCGTGACCCTGACGCTCCTCCTCCTCCTGCGCCTCCCTCGTCGACAACGTCTACACCATTTCAAGGACGAAGCTGTGCTGCCTCGTCACTGCTACCCCGAGGACGGGATGCAAGAAGAGGAAGAAGCCGTGCGAAGGTTCATCGCTGAGTCGGGCGTGCTGAAGCTTTCCCGTTGGAGACTTCAGTTTTTTGTGAGGCTATTTGGGGTTGTTTAATTTTGAAAAAGTAAATTGGTGTCTAACCATTTATCTTTTGTGTTCATACCTTCCGATTGCAGCACCCAACTTGGAACCCTGGCGTATGCCGACCTCGCCAGGATTGGGTCAACTGCTAATCAGAAGGTTTGGCTTGTTAAGTCGCCTTTGCGCGCCACTTATTGACTGCGGCCCAGAGATGAGTGTTTAATCCTTCACCGTTCTTTTTGTGGCTGTTGTACGCCCACGGTAGGGTTTATTGGTGCTGCCATAGCACTTTCTTTCAGCCCTTGTGCTGAGAAATTGTTTACCCAATCACTCGTAGAGTATTGGGTGTGCTATTACGTCTCTTCGTAGTACAGTGTTATTATGCCTAATCTTTCTTTGTTATCCCCCTACTTTTTCCAATTGTGTTTTGGGGTTCTTCCTGTTTGTTTGGTTCAGTGTTGAATTTTCTTGGTCTTGTTATTTGTTGGATTTTTGTTCTTTGTCTGGTTTCTTGTTGTACTTATTTTTCTTATTGTTTTTGTTGGGCTTATTTTTTTTTTTGGCTAGTCATGTCTAGTTTTGATGTGTTCAAGGCTCAGGCTGAAGCCTTGGGTTTAGAGGGTCACGAACGTGGCCGGTACGTTGTTTAACAATAAGCTATCGAGAGAGACGAGCGGGCTGCCGAGAGAGAAGAAAAACATGTCCTAGCTGAAAGAGAAGAAAAGCGTCTCCTAGCTGAGAGAGAAGAAAAGCGGATCCTAGCAGAGAGAGAGTTCGAACTAGCCAAGCTACAAGTGGAGAAGGAAATCGAACTCGCCCGTGTCGTCGCCCAAGGAAAAGCGACTTCTCCTTCCTGTGAGAACGTCCGCGGACCGAAGTTGCCCACCTACCAAGAGGGAGAAAGCATCGCTTCGAAAGGGTGGCGGAACTACTGCGGATTGACAAGGAAAGCTACGCTGCGAGATTGGGTTGTCTCCTCACGGGTAAGGCCACAAAGTTGTATACTTCTCTGTCTGCTGACATAACTGAAGATTACGCTCTGTTAAAGAAAGCTCTCCTCACTGGGTTTAGCAAGACTGCAGATAACTACCGTCAGGACTTCCGTCACGCCAGGATTAGTTTGGGAAATCTGCCAGTAGTTCTCTATCCACCTGACCCGGTTGTTCCAGGTATGGTTGAAGGCCTCTGACTTCATCAGCACTTATGAAGCGCTCCGGGAGTTTATGCTACTTGACCAGTTTTTTACTAATCTTACCCCAGATTTGAGGATCTTTATCAAGGAGCGCCGTCCTAAACATCTTCCCGACGCGATCAGACATGCCGACGACTGGTCGTCTGCCCGCCACGCCTACCCGAAAGCTTCCTCTCCTAGTTCCCGAGAACCAAGCTGGTTCGCCAACGAAACCTTCAGAGTCCTCTCGAGGAGACTCCGCCAAGACCTCTGCCCAGCCCGGCTCAGCAACAGTGAAGTGTCACCAATGCGGGGAGGAAGGCCATATTCGCCCGCGCTGCCCGAAGAATCCCCGCGCCTTCAAAGATGGCGAACCCGCTAAACCATCACATAAGGTAGGCTTTTGCCTTGGTGATAAAAATGTCCCGAAGTTTTCCGTTTCGGGCACCATTAACGGATCTTGGAGCTCTAACATCATCAGGGATACTGGCTGCTCTTGTGTGATCGTCTCTGAAGACGTACTACCGGATATAGATGTTGAGAGTTGTCCGAAGGCTTCACTCGCCTACTACTTAGGATGATCAGATAAGTTTCCCATGGTGAAATGCTACTTACGCTGTCCCTACTACACCGGTTGGACCGAGGTGGTACGAGCTCCTATTAAGTTTGCTGGGGCCCTCATAGGAAACGTCCCTGGGGTAAGGGATCCCCATGACCCTGACTCTTCTCAAGCTCCATTTCCTGATCCTACCAGTGCATCCTCATCTTCAAAGTTGCAGCGAGGGACGTCTACTCCTAGTGTTCCGACGCCCCCTGCAGCCGACCAGGTACACGCTGTTATCATCCGTGCTGGTAGGTTGAAGAGGCTTCATCCGCTTGTCCTTCCGGAACTTCAACCTCTCTCAGTTACACCTCAAGAGTTCACCCAGCTTCAAGCCTCGTGTGCCTCCTTAGCAGTGATACGGCAGAAAGCATCTTCTGGACAAGTCGACAGAGCCAGAAACGGGTCATCCTTCCAGTAACTGTATCTCAACGGGCTTCTCTACAGGAAGTGCCTCACCCTCCAGCGTCTAATTGTTCCAAATGACTGCCGTCAGATCATCCTCTCCGTGGCCCATGAGAGTCCCTTGGCCGGACATTTCTCTTGTCGTAAGACGGAGATGAAGATTTTTGAGCATTTCTTTTGGCCAGATATGGGAGCAGACATCCGTGCTTACTGTCGTTCCTGTGATAAGTGCCAACGGATGTCGGCGAAAGGTCGGGTACGTCCTGTCCCCCTCCAACCCTTACCTGTCATCACAGAACCCATTTCCCGAGTCGCCATCGACCTCGTTGGACCCCTATCTCCACCATCTACGGAAGAACCTCTTGTCAGCACCGTTCCCGTAGTGGAGGAGCAATCCCCTGACGCCAGCTCCACCGAACTTCCCATCACTACCGATGAGTGGCAAGATTCTCCATCCCCGGGTATGCCTGAGATCAACTCTTCATTACACTGGGAACAACGAGCCGACATCGAGGAACTGCTTATGGACTACCGGGATGTATTCTCCGCCACGCCTGGCTGTACTTCAACGATTCAGCACGACATCGTCTGGGTGATGAGATGGGCCTTGGGTCTACAGGCCTGCAGGTTCCGGGTCGTCCATACTACAGGGAAGGACAATGTGGGAGCAGGTTTATTGTGCAGACTTCCTGCTTAAGGGGGTACGCGACACCTGGGGGGGCTGGTTTGGCCAAAATATAGCATTTTGCAAAACTGGGTTAAAAACGTTCTTATACCTAGGGACTTATGAGTATATATTGTTGGTAGGGTAAAGGAGATAGGAGTATTTAGAGGAAAGAGTGACAAAAAAAACACAATTTTACGCGATGTTCGACGAACATAATAAAATAAATACCATTGTGCCTTTCTATACGGGAAACTTTCAGAATATTTTCCATAGGGCTCTAGGCATACCTAAAGACTATTCACAGCAAAAAAAAAAATAAAGTGATTAGCTATGTATTAATGGCACTGTGTAATTTTAAGTGTCGCTACTCGTATACGCACATATATACGTATAAGTATACATATAAGTATACATACATTGTTCTGGCTCGTACAAAATGTAGGCAACATAGATGCCTACTTAGTTTCATCGCAATACCCGATAGTTTAGTTAGATGATCTCAGGTGTCCCGTACCCCCATAAGTCACTCCTCCTGTGTCTCCTCGCCAGTGACCCTCCCCATTATAGTTTATTGGCTTATGTCCTTTTTCTTTTCCCATTTGGTAGTTGTCTGAATCTACCTGGAGCAAATTCTTGTATGGGGGCCTGTGTGAGGGCAACTACCACCTGGGTGGCGAACGACCTGCACACGCCCGCTGCTCGTCCGCATCAAGCCGTTCGACGCCTCGGATGAACAAACCACCGAGGCCTCTTAACCCGCTGTGGGAGGCGACTTGGTGGGTGGCCAGCGCATTCCTCGTCAGACAGCAGCTGAGCCTCGCCCTGAACACTTGATTCCGCAGTGGCTCCAGCTCTGCTCTCATCCGGGTTTCCTCAGAACCGTGGGCTTGTTCTGGGTGCCCTTACCTCTCTCCTCTCCACGCCCTGACTCCCGCTCATCGCTGAGTCGGGGGTGCTGAAGCTTTCCCGTTGGAGACTTACGTTTTTTTTGTGAGGCTGTTTGGGGTTGTTTACTTTTGAAAAAGTAAGTTGGTATCTAACCATTTATTTTATTTTGTGTTCATACCTTCCGATTGCAGCACCCAACTTGGAACTTTGACAATGACCATGATGTCTCTTACTTTTAATGCAGCAGCATGAAGAGCCTTCTAAGTAGAGCGTCTTAGGTCTGATCAAAACGCAGTACGAGTAAATAGGATGAAGTATCGAGGCCGGAAGGAGAAAAACTTACCCATACGCAAATAATAGCCTACATTTGCCTCGACGTCAACCAACCGTGTTACACAATCATGCATGTCATTGTTAGATGTATATTAACCAGTAAATGGGAAAAATGCAACATACAGGTCAGGCACCAATTACTGAGAGGGGTTGGTTACATGTTAAGGGAGAGAAACGATTATGGAGTGGCTGAGAAGGCTCGATCACCAAAGATGAAAAAAAGACAGAGAGAGAGAGAGAGAGAGAGAGAGAGAGAGAGAGAGAGCATGTGGTTGAAGGCGTCTTGGTCCTATCAATTGCACTTATTTCATGTTTTGGAAAATAACTTTGTGTTCATAGCATTTCTGATAGCACCCAAAGACCTCTACATTCCAGCAATTTGATATGTTTGTGTGTAAAAGCCATGGAAAAGGAATTATAGATGATTTCCTTGAAATTACTCCTAGGCAATCATTCGCATTCTTTTGTGTCGCTCTTTTTCTAGCCCAGTTTTCTCGCCTCTTATGTAATGTTTCGCCACAATGATTTCGCCACAAAAATCATTGTATCTTAATAAGGAAATGTTATGCTGCTATCCCTGCCTCTGTGGAGACAAAATGTTGAGGTTTGTGGGTGTCACGCGTTCAGCCAATCGGGCAATGTTTTGGGTGGAAATGAGGGCCGCGGCGGGGAGGGAGCGGATCCAAGGTGGCTTCACTTCTGTGACGTCATGCCCCCTCCTTGTATTCTTCCTCCAAGAATCATAGTCCCTAATGATGTTGAAGGGAGGAGGGCCGGCGTCACATCTTTCGAGCATACGGCCCCAAGTCTTTGTTGTATCCATCCTAATCTTTACCCATTTTGTATATTTCATCTTACTTTTTCATTTTTTCCTACTCCTCCTCCTCATCATCCTTCGCCTACTCGTTTATGAAGCAGGATACAAAAAGAGGACTCATCGCCACACTGGGCGGAGCGCCGGAATTGCCAAAGAGATCCGCCAGGAGTCCGTCATATTAGCTGTAGCTCGTTCACCTTGAAATGGTGGGCAACCCGGAGACTTACCCCTCCCTCCATGTTCCTCTCTCTCTCTCTCTCTCTCTCTCTCTCTCTCTCTCTCTCTCTCTCCGCCGCCTACCGTCCGCTTCTCGTACCAAATAGGGGAGGCGGTGGCTGAGTGGTTAGCGTGCGGGCCCCACATTCACGGAGTGCTGGACGACGTGGGTTCGAATCCCCTGCTACCACCTGGGATTTTTCAGTCACCGCTGAGTGGCCCAAGTCTACCCACATGCTGTCCTGAAGACCACCCATCAACCCGGACTCTAGAGGAAACCGTCCAAGTGAATCAAGAACGAGCTCCGGGGGGCAGCATGAGCCAAGAAAAGATGGCACCACTATAAAACACTTGCCTGCGCCATAACGGGCTGGAGCCGACCACCAACCAGGACCGTCAAGAAAGCCTACCGGCGCCATAGGCTGGAACGTAAAAAAAAAAAATGAAGGGCAGAAATAATTTGTGCATTGCGTTCCTTGGCGAGCAATTAACTGAGGCAACACAGGCCGCCCCTCTCCCCCCTCCTAACCTTCAAGACAGGAGGATGAGGAGGAAAAGGAGGAGGTAACATGGACGAGCAGGCAGTTAAAAGTCTGTTGGCTCATTGCGAGGCTGCTTGCTCTTAGTGATTTAATCAAACCGTCAGCCACTAGAGCAGTGATTCTATTTTTTTTTCAGACCCGATACCCCAAAGTTTAACTCCAAGTCAACCTAGTACCCCCCTCTCCAATAGAAGCCTACTACTCCCAACTTTTAACTTTTAATTTCCTGTAAAAAAGAGAAAACAGGACGGCTATGATTAAACAGTTGAATTCTATGGATTCTTTTTATACTCACCATCATACTTACCATACAGTGCACGATATTATTAATTTAATATTTTCCAGGATGCCTTTTTGGATACCCCCTGTAACCGGTTTCGATACCCCCTGGGGTATTGAGGCACTACTTTAAGAACACCTGCACTAAAGTGACATGAGAAAATTAAAACACTTCTGTACGTACTCTTGGATATATTCATTTCACTCCTGTCGGAGCAAAGTGACGAACAATGCGATTCTTACAGGAGTTGATCGTTTCAGCATTAGCTATTTTCGCAGTGGTGGGCGACAGTTCGAAAAATAACTCTGCCAATGTCTGTACTGCATCGCTTCGCTTAAATTGTTTTACCTGGTTTTTTTATTTTTATCTCGGGTTAGTAGACAGCGTGGAGAGTTTAGAGTGATCGACGTTCCTGAACTTGTTAAGATACTTGAAAACTTGTATCAAGTCCCCTCGTAGTCGTCTCTTTTCAAACGTAAAGAGGCTGAGTCGCCTCAGTCGCTCTTCAAAAGGTTGATTCCTCAATGATGGTATCAGTTTCGTAGTGCGTCTGCACTCCCTGAAGCATTTCGTTGTCCTTGTAATTAGGGGACCAGAACTACACGGCGTATTCCAGATTAGGCCTTACCGGCTAGTTACACAAAGATCTCATTACCCCCAGCGTCTTACTCGAAGTTAATCGCTATGAACCCGACCATAGTATTGGCTTTCTTGTAAGGGGACTTAAGTGCTTTGTGTGTTTCAAATTGTTGCTACTAGTCACCCCGAGGCCTGTTTCCCCACCCATGCAATATGTATGGTTACTAGTTCGGGACCTTAAGTGCTTAGCTTTACATTTGTTTGTGTTAAAGGACATTTGGCACTTTTCAGACCACTGAGTGAAATGGTCAAGGTCCCTCTGGATGATTTTGCAGTCTGCGGTCGATAGAGCCTTTGAAACCCACTTTTGTGTTGTCGGCAAATTTAGAAAAGGGTGGATGTTTATCCTGGGTCCAAGTCGTTGATATATATATATATATATATATATATATATATATATATATATATATATATATATATATATATATATATATATATATATATATATAGATATAACAAAAAAGTATGGGTCCCTGCACCGACTTGGAGGAGAAGGAGGAGGAGAAGTAGGAGGAGGAGGAGGTAAAGGAAGAGGAGGAGGAGGATTAGGTAAAGGAGGAGGAGGAGGAGGAGGAGAAGTGAGTCGAGAGCCAAAAAACGAGGACAAATAATAAATCATAAAATAACACTACAGCAATGACGATGAGAACGAGGTGGAAGGAGAATGCAACAAGGACTAGAAAGGGAGGAGGAGGAGGAGGAGGAGAAAACAAAGGAAAATGATGAATAAGAAGAAAGAGGAAGAATAATATCATACAAACTTTCTTCCCACAACTGTGAAGGGAAAAAGTTAAGAAAAAGAGAGGAAGAAAGAGAAGTAGGAGGAAGAGAAAGAAAGGGAGGAGCAGGATCGAGACGGAACGGCAAGGGAGGGAAGGGAGAGAAAGGACAGGTAACAGGAAACGAGGGGAAAAGATTGGTGGGGAGAGGAAGGGGGAGAGGGGGGGTTATGAGGAGAGGGGACTGGAGGGGAGCACATTCACACCACTCGATACTCCTTTTACATGCACTGTACCGATGTCACTGAAAACCACAAGTGCATTGGACTAGACATCACCCCCATATCTTTATTACCCCTGTTTTTTTTTTTTCCCTCTGTGTTAAGCTACCTTGCATTTCTGGAAGAGGGAAAACACACACACACACACACACACACACACACACACACACCAAGCTGACGCAATCCGGAGTCACCATAACTCATTCCACTTCCAGCCCCCCACGTGTCCTTTCATTTCTTTCTTCTATCAACTCATTTCCCCTTCCATTTCCTCCCCACACATACCTTCCTTCACTCCCACTTCCTCTTCCCCTTTAATTCCTCTCCACTCGTAGGGAAAGCGCCTCCACTACCTTGGTTTTTGTTCACTTTACTTTCTGCAGTTTGGCCGTGTTAAATCTGGATATAGGTAATTAGTTAGCTAACACGTGCTGGCTGAAGAGTTAGGATTGGAAAGTAACAATCTTTAAAAATCATTTCTTGACAGAGGTGCGTCATGAGGATGCTTTAAACTATTTAGACGAAAAATGGACAAATACTGTTTATACGTTTTCTTCAGCAAAATATTAAACAATTATGTTATCACCCCCGCCACACCAAGACCACCATCATCACCACCATCATCCTCAACACCACCGCCAACACCATCAGGACAACAACTATTATCCGACACAAATATTAAGTCAGTTTGGGTGGGGCCCGAACCTCTTCACAGCGCCGGTGTATCACACCCAATACATCACTCTCCCTCATATTTGATCTACGTATTCTTTGAAATTGTACATCAAATACTCTGTATACATTATATAATATTTGGCAGCCCTATGGCGATTGACCAAAAGGACCCGATGCCTCGACCAAACTAACTTCCTGGCTGAGTCTGACTATATCAACGTCATCATCCCTGTCACCACTACCATCCTCACCACCATCACCATTCAGACGCCCATCCCCCCACCATCATTGCTACCACCACCACCACCACCATCATCACAACCACCATCATCACAGCCACCAACATCACCCCTGCCAACATCATCATCCCCACCCCTACCACTACCATCATCATCCCCATCACCACCGCCACAACTATCCCCACCACAGCCATCACCACCACCTCGACCACCACCATGAACCACACCTTTCCTAACTGGTCGTACCTCATGCAAGTTATCGTAACACGATAATAAACAGACAACGCTTACTTAACTTCGCTCGTTCCTTCCTGCAACGAGGCATAAATTTATTCTTGATCCACGACACCTCTCAACTCATTTCTCCACATTGCATCTCGCCTTGTCTCCGCCACGCCCATAACTATTTGGCGTGTCTACTAAACACCTTATGACTTAAACAGCTCTCACTCTAGAATACACTATTCCTTCCCTCTTACCTCTGCTTGTCTCCTTATAGCCGCACCCCTTTCTTGTGAAATATAAATCTTAGAATTTCTTTACTTTTTGTCTTCTATATCTTACTCTTCATACATCCTTCAGTCACCTTTCCTTTCCATTTCTAGTTTCCTCCACTCTGCTACTTCTTGCTATTCAAACTATGAACAAGCAAGTAAATTCTTGAAACGGGAAAATTACGTGAATATATGACGTCTGTGGTGTGTGTGTGTGTGTGTGTGTGTGTGTGTGTGTGTGTGTGTGTGTAAGGTATGTCAAATTTTGGGTGTTTTTCCTGAAATAAATCTTCAAGTTTTCATTTTTATATATCTCCTGCAACATACTTTATTCTCTCTCTCTCTCTCTCTCTCTCTCTCTCTCTCTCTCTCTCTCTCTCTCTCTCTCTTCCGTCTTCCCTCTTGCATCCTTTTACCTTTCATCGTTACCCGTTTTTTTTCCGTTTCTTTCTTTCTCTTTCATTCTTTCTTTCTTTCTTTCTTTCTTTCTTTCTTTCTTTCTTTCTTCCTTCTTTCCTTCCTTTCTTCCTTCCATCCTTCCTCATTGTTTCCTTTTTACTTTTCTTCGTCCTCCATTATTTTACTTTTATCTCCAACTGTTCTCGTTTTCAGCCCATGTCTTTGTTGCCTCTTTATCTTCTTTCTTCCTGCCTTGAAACTGTATTCCTTTTTCCTTTCGCTTAAGTCTTTCCTCTTCTTTTCCATCCTGTTCTCCATTCTTTCGCATCTCTCTTCCTTTGTCTTCTCCTCAGTCATTCCCCCTTTTTTGCTTGTTTTCCTTCTTTCTATATTTATTTATATACATCTTTTTTTCTTCTTGTCTTTCATTTCTTTGGACCTTCCCCCATTTTCCCCATCTCTGTATCGTGCATTGTATTGGTATCTTTTTCTTTTCAGATGGAAAAAAAAAAAAAAAAAACAGGAGCAGCATCGCTCGGTTACAGGAGAGGCGTGCACATGGAGAGTTTGTCATGGGTTCCCGGGTCGCCATCTTGCATGTATGTGCTCTGCCTCTGCCCCCTGCCCAGCGCTTCTGCCTGAATACACAAGTCCAACACCAATAGATGAAAATTATGGTATTTGGAAATCTAACAGCTTGTAGTGAGAAAGGAGTGCTGGGTAGGAGACAGCGAGGATGAAAGTCATACGTGCAATATGGCGAGTGACCTGACTCTCCCAATCTGCGGCTCTGGGTTACACACACACACACACACACACACACACACACACACACACACACACACACACGCACACATACACACACACAGGACATATCGAGGGAAACAGACCCTCATGATCCCCCACAGAACTGCTACCTTCTCATAGCTGTCCCAGAATCTTTCATTAGCAGCGATAAGAAGACATAAATCTTTCTCCCTCTCCCTCCCTCCCTCCCTGCCTCCCTTCCTCCTTTGTCCTCTCTTCTTCGTCCCGCACTCCGCCGCCGTCGCCGTCATCGCCCTCCTCCTCCTCACACAAGATTCTGAATCCGCAGAGGGATAGAAAAAATAATTAATTCCGCCTAAGTATAAAATGGGAAAATATTTTAAGGATAAGGCACGGGTAAGAGAGGCTCCCGCGGGTGGCTCACTGACGATGGTCTCCTAGAATTAACACACACACACACACACACACACACACACACACACACACACACACACACACACACACACACACACTGACATGAGAAAAAATGTCGGAAAGAGAAAACTATCCGGGAACAATTATATAATTTTCCAGCTTGTTTTTATGTTCGCCTCACCTCAGTTGCCTTGTCGAACTCCCCGCAAGGATTATTACCGTCTTCTTTTAAGAGCCGCGTTTGTGAATGTTGGTATTGTTTTTAGATGTTATTGAACGCAGATATTTGTGCGTCTGCCTGTCTACCGGTCTGTTGGTCTGCTTTTCTGTCTTGGCTGTACACCACCTATATTCCAGCCAATCGGCTGCCTTTAGTTTTCCTTCTTTTCTTATTATTCTCACTTCTTTGTTCCGTGCCTTTCCTCTCACATTGTTTTTACCTCCGTATTGGTTATCGGCCACTCTCCACCTGGCCATTACTTGCTCACGTCCCGTGCCGGCGTTGTGGAAGGGATCGCAGTTCGGGTAATGTCCTTTTCTACCCGAGTAACGGTGACGGGTAGTGTGTTCCCTCATTTCGAGTTCAGCGTTAATAATTCACGAGTTTTCTTTTGACTTTGAGATACATTTTATATATTCACTCACGTTTCCTCTTTCACTTTTCTGCCGCGTTCAGTAACTGTGTTTACATTAGTTGATCAGAGGAAACTTAACTAAATACTCGACATTGAATGCTTCTTATAGAGCATGACTATAATTAATGTATTCACTTGATGTATCTGACAAACTCTTTTCCGGTTAAGAGGAAAACTAAATCCTCATCTGTATTTACAGTCGTTTCCCTCGCGAAGTGAACACGTGAGTATGTTTGCCGACATAACTAATGCGCACACACTGGACACAAAAATTATAGATCATTCGCTGCACTTCATACGCACATTTGCATAACATCATCCCCTCCCTTGCTTACACAACAGCAACAAAAAACACCAAACGCACGACGGAATGACCTTTTTAAGAACATTTCGTATTATTTTAGACCTTGTTACGACGCCTCTCAAAGTCGCTTTTAAAACTTACTTGCCCTCCTCCGTCCCTCAAATTATTAAGAGTAAAAGCTATCCTCGTCAACTTTGAGTGTAAGTATTAGCAAATCCTGGCTACTATTATCTTATTCTTATTCTTCTTTATGGCGGGCTCGTTGCTAAGGACGCCTCCGTGCAAAACGTAAACATCCGACATGAATTAAGTATATATTTCAAAAGAAAAATAAAGAAAACATGTATAAATGTACAACAGAAACATAATAAATGGCAAACACAAGAAAATACTGAGTTTTGTGGCAGATAGAAGCAGCCTCAAAGGCTGCTTTTACTCCGTCACTCGTCAATACCCTTATCTCCCCTCCTGCGTCACGACTTGCTCTGCTGAAATTACCGCACCATAACCACGTCATCTGCCCCAATGAGCACATCTACGTGCCGGGGAACTAGCGCAGAAAAGGAGTAAGTTTAATTGGTCGCCCGATGAAACGGTCTTCTTACATCAAATTCAAGAACAAATACGTATAATCAGAGGGTGTTATGGGAAGAGTATCACCCCTGAGGATAAGAAGAGAGCGTGGACTGAAGTGGCAGAAGCTGTAACAAGGTTAGTAATCACATATTCATGGTTCAATTAGCTTACAAACTAACGTAACCTAATCAATTGGATATTTTTTGCATAATAACACAACCACTGACCTTCCAAACAGAACGTACCTTTTCATTCTGTATCTGAATAGTTTCATTATGACCATTTCTGCCACAACCCCCTCTCCCTCAACAACCTAACATAACTAAACCTAACCATGCCAAACCTGCCCCGTCCTACCGAGCACATCCTAACTTAACATGCCAAGTTTGTTGGGGGGGAAGAGGGGGTTGGTATAGATAGTTAAGGCATATTTGCCCTGTTTTTATTCTTTATTTATTTTTATTTGTTTATTATTTCTTTTTATTGGGGGGGGGTGATAGGCATGCCAGACTGTGGACACTTTTACAAGTACTTTATGTCAAGACTATATGGGAATAGGTAGGTTTCGTGAGAATGGTAAAGTAAGATTAAAATAGTATATTTATAGCATTGGTCAAACAGATTATGGTGATATAATGTTAGATTGGAATGTACTCAAGATAATGAAATTAAGGTTAACGCTTTTATTTTTATTTATTTTTTGTTACATATTCACATATCCATGATTCAAGTAACTTGCAAACTAACCTAACCTCGTCAAATGGGTATTTTTGTATACAAACACAACCACAGAGTTTCCAAACAGGACATACTTTTTCCTACTGCTCCATGTGAATAGCATCATCGTGACCATTTCTGCTGCAACCCCCACTCCCTCAACAATCTAACATAACTAAACCAACTCCCGCTAAACATGTCCTACCTAACACGTCCTAACCTAACATGGTACGTCCCCAAGTTTGTTAGGGTGGAAAGGGGGATAGTATAAGAGAGTCAAGTCATATTTACCTGTTATTTTATTTATTCCTTATTTAGATTTTGTTTGGGGGGGTGGTTGGGTTGGGAATGCCAGACTCTCAACACTTTTACAAGTATTTTATGTCAAGACTATATCAGAATAGGTAGATTTGATGAGAATGGTAAAGTAAGATTAAAATATTATTTTGATAGCATTGGTCAAACAGTTTCTGGTGATATAATGTTAGGTTAGAAGTACTCAAAACAATGGAGTTAAGATTAATGCTTTGAATTTTCTTGTATAGCTGTATGGTGTAATATCATCCTACTTAAAGAAAAGCATTTTAGAAAAGTAGGTAATGAAAAGTAGTATTTATGGCCATGTTCATAACAACTAAAAAGTTAATGTCTTATGATGCATGTAAATAAAATACTGGTACTGATTTAGCTTTCCATCACAGCATGTATTAAATGTTATTGGAGAAGGTATGGGAAATAAAAAGCATGCCATAGTGAAACGATTAAGAAACTTGCTTCACATTTATACCCTGACAGTGCCTTCCCTGGGAGTGGACCCCGTACGCAGGATGCCTGAGAGGCGTTGGTACAACGTACAACAAAAATCAAAGTCTCACATTGCCAAGTGCAAGAATGAGCAGCGGCAGACTGGTAATTTTTTTTAGTTGTTATGCCTTTAAATGTAAAACTTATATTAGTTTTTTATGTGCTCACAGAATGCAGCTATACTGGCCACAATGCCTTTCTTTCAGCTTAAAGTTAATAAGTTCATAGCAGTGAACTGCATGTTTGATATATAATTTTTTTTCATGTTCATCTGTCAATGACTATCAATCTATCTAAATACCTTGGTTGTCTTCCCCCAGTGAAGGGTTTTAGCCAAGACAGGCACACACTTACACACTCACACTCATGTACACCACTCTCTCAGCTGCACAGCCCCTGAGGGAGTAAAAAAGGCCCTCACTGTATGGGGGATTAGCTACACAGTTCAGACAGGGAACTTCCACACCAAGGCCTCACAGCATACACTGGTTTACCCCTGCCCCTTCATAACAGTGACATTTCCCCCAGCACCTGAGAGCCCCACACGTGTGGCACCACAGATACGCAGGCGCCTGCCTATATAACTATGACATTAACTGTGGTAGATAAACTGGTGTATGACATCATAGGCTGCTCGTCTCATGTATTTGAAGGGGCAGAGCAATTCAGCATTGACATGATGTGCTAGGGATAGGACAGCAGCAACAGTCAAGAAGCAGTGAAATATTGACTGGCCTGTATGTTTTTGGCAAAAACTTTTATATTCTCACTAAAACAATTTATTAATCACCCTTAAATTCATATTCTTAGTAGATACACACTTTATCAGTATTGCTAGAGACCATCCCAGCACATTGTTCATTACTTGTGGAAAAGATACCATTAGCTGCTCCGGCAACAGCCACTGCTTCAATATCTGCTGGCCCTATGACACCAGCCACTGCTTCATCATCTTCTGGCCCAGTGACACCTGCCACTGCTTCATCATCTGCTGGCCCAATGACACCAGCCACTGCTTCATCATCTTCTGGCCCAGTGACACCTGCCACTGCTTCATCATCTTCTGGCCCAGTGACACCTGCCACTGCTTCATCATCTGCTGGCCCAATGACACCAGCCACTGCTTCATCATCTGCTGGCCCAATGACACCTGCCACTGCTTCATCATCTGCTGGCCCAATGACACCTGCCACTGCAAGGGATGACAATGAAGCTGCTCCACCACAGTCACCACCTACTTCATCGGAGTTAAGAGATGCCTTTCATAGGGTAGCAGTATAATTTTTTGATGTTGGGGCTGAATATTACTGCCTCAAGGCTATGATTTTGTCACTTTTTTTTTATTATTACTGAGGAGGTTAGGGTGGAAGGGGTGAAAAAAAATCTCTGCTGTTTTTCGACAGAAATGGTTAGCAAATTCATTCAAAGCACAAAATTTACAGAAAAAAATTGTGTGCCATTGTAAGTGGCTTCACTTGAGATTGGGCTCCAATACGCCTCCGTGGTCTAGTGGTCAGCATGCCTGACTTCTACGCGGGCCCGGGTTCGATTCCTGGCCCGGGCAGTCGGCGTGCAGCTCACCCAGCTGATCATCCTCCCTCTCGGGCTGGTCGATAAATGACTACCTGGGGAAACTGTGGTAACCTGGATGTCACACTGGCCCTGTGTCCCGGGGTAATGGGCTCCCTCCCACCACAGGCTCAAGGGCCAATGTTACGGAGATGAGCACCGAGGCAACGCGCTGCTACAGCGTATGCCCCAACTTTACCTTTACCTTTATTGGCTCGACTGACAGACATGGCTTTGTATGTCGAAGGTCACTGGTTCAATCACCACAGCTAGCACTCTCTAACTTGGATTTTTCCGAGTTCCCTAGAGCCTAGATTAATTTCTCGGTGTTAAATGAGGAGATTTGCACCGGCACCCAGTCATGGGTGTTACAAGATACGTTGTTACAATCAGTGGCGTCATTTGGACTTCAAAAGTGGGAGGGACATTAGTGCAGATAGTTTTATATATATATATATATATATATATATATATATATATATATATATATATATATATATATATATATATATATATATATATATATATATATATATATTTACCATCATTAGCTTATAACACCTTTAGGCACCGATTATATTTGCATTTTATGTAGTCTGTGATGCAGGCAGGATATTCATTAGCACCTAATTAGACTCATGCTGCTCTCCAGTCCTCTCTGATGAACTCACAATCAAAGATGTAGTATACCTATATGGTAGCATTGAGTAATCTTAGGTCACTTGGTAAAGTGTTCACCTAAGTCCGACCCAAGCTGACAACATAAACCTAAGCGTGTTTGCTATGTTTTTCAGTGGTCATACCATGATCTCATGAAAATAAATAGGTTGACATATATAATTAATTATTCGTATTTTGTTTTGATGACTATTGCACATTAATACCATAGCTTTGAATCCAATGATGAATATCTTCAAGCAAGACACAAATAGCAACAGATTGGTCACCAATTCACTCAGTAAACACAATACTCCAGAAAAGTATACACTGAATTCACAATAAAGTTGTTTTTCTACTTGGAACTTTGTAAACAGAAACCAAGTAACCTCGTTTTACTTCACTTATAAGTCATGATGTTCGCGATGTGGTCACCTCGACCTTTCGTCCCTCCTCCCTCACACTGGCAGACATATCTAACAAGCTTTCTTACCACCATTATCTCAATACGAATAAGCGGCAGGAGTAATTTGTTTTCTAACTTGATTTTAAAGCAACAATAATTATAAATCATATTCTAAATTACATTTTAATGTAATTTTGATGTCATCTTTTTCATTTGCATGTGTGTACCTTTCTGCTACAAATAAAAGTTTTTTTCCCATGTTTTGTTTTCCTTAACTCAAATATTTCACATTTTAATCAATAACAAAGGCATCAAACACTAATTGTATGTTCAAGCTTTGTTTGTTTTTTTCTGTTGACATAAACTACTTCGTTTTCCTTTGGTGCCATTAGTTTCACATGGGTGCAGTCTATCAATCCCACAACAGCGGCAAGTTGGTAGAATTCTGCTTGCTTTTCACGGATCTCCACCCTATCAAGGGGAGACTGGATAAACCTCCCGACTACCTACGGGGCACTGAGGGCGGCCAGAGTTTCCGCAATCACCCTGCTTACACTACTCTGGCTTACCCCCAAACTCATCACTTGAACACTGCAGCATTTTTCCTGTAGCCAAGTATCTTTAAGTCAAAATCACTTTCAACCCCGGGATGAGGGAATGCTCCCTTTGAACTGGATCTTGTAGCTCTCTTCTCACCAAATCAGTCACATACTCCATTCCTGCACGGTCTAATATGTATGTCTTGACAAGTTCACCATCGTTATACAGTTCCAAAGCGTCCTATCAAACTCTAAATTGCGGAGGCGGGCTGGGCGAGGAAGTCCGGTGGCCATGTTGATATGGGTCTGGGTCTGGGATTCACTATTAACTTTACTATTAAGTGTTTAGAAGTCCTCGCCAGCACTCCCAAGTTAATACCAAAGTTAATAGTAGGTATTAGGCTAATAGTTGTTGAGGATACACTTTGAGAGTGAAGTTAATACTAAAGTCGAAAGTTAATACCAAGTTTAGTATTAATAGTTGTCGAGGATACGGGCCCAGGAGTGACAAAACGCATAAACTTTATGCGGGAAAAAGAGGAAAAAAAAGAAGAGAAATAAGAGATATGAAGAGAGGGCGAAAATAAGCAGCAGTAACATTGTTTTTTACATAAATGGGGCAGCTCAAGGGCAAACTAGGAACAAAAAAAATGCAAATTACTGCTCCCATAGAAGAGAGCAGGAGGAATAAAACAAAATAAAAGATGTATTAGGTTGGAGGGGTGTTTTGATATCTCTCCCTTCTTGAAAGCTTTCAAGTCGTAGGAAAAAGGAAAATACAGGTGAAAGAAGGTTGTTCCAGAGTTTCTGGTGACATGGATGACATAATTGAGATACTGGTTGAGTTTTGCATTAGAAATTATAATAGTACATGGATGAACTAGAATAAAAATCAGAGTGCAACATTACCGCGGTAGAGGTGGAGGTATGGATTTAGCAAGTTCAAGAACGATGATAGTGTAAAATGTTCGATATAATATATAAAAAAAGCAATAATAGCTGCAAAAATTAAGACTTAATAGACAGTGGCGCAGCTAGGTGATTTGCCGCCCGGGACGGATTTTCAACTTTGCACCCCACACACCCAATCCCTCGACCCTTGAGTAAAACATCTACACTAATTTTCATTTACTTTAACTGGGAATTTGATATTCAGTACCATACTGTTGAAATATTAGTGTTCAGTGTCAAAGGGAAAAAAGAAAGAAAAGCTTTATTTTCTGCCCAATAACAGGTGCCGCCTAGGGCGGATCGCCTCCACCGCCTCCCCTCTCTACGCCATTCGTAAAAGACACTTAGTAAGAGAAGGGGAGCTGATGAAGGGAAAAGCCTTTGTAACGACCCTCGAGCTTACGCCTTGAAGGGTCGTTCCGGGGTGTCCGTCCAACTTCACAACCACTATCTCCATCCTAATAACGAGCCCCAACCATCAGCACCAAGACCCCGACGCTTCGAGACCTCAACCTGTCAATCCCAGCTACTGTGTTTAATCTAACTGTGTAGTTTTACTTTAGAGTTGTTATTCACCAAAAGCTGTCACCCCTTCTTTTGGTAACGTAGCCAATTGGGGTCCTGTCCGGGATCACATATTTATAACTAAACGTAACGTAATATTTGTCCAGCAACCCTTAGTGACTAATTTAACGGAATAGTAATTATTAAAGTCATTACTGCCTTCATCCATGGGATATCTACCTCTGTAAGTGAACTTTTGAAGCCTGCTAACTCACATTTATGTTTAAGTGGACAATTAAGCATACATAGGTTAGTAGGATAGGAATGTGTCGTAGATGGTTTATCCAGTTTAAAGCCCTTATTTCCCATCAGCCTGAACTAGACTCGCTGTCCATTTACCTGCAGTGAACTAGAAAGTTCACACTTATAATTAACTCGTACTACCCATAAACGTGACCTTTCCCTAAACTTTTCAGCCAGTTATTAATGAAAGGTACCGTATTCAAGACATTCTATATAATATTGTGGGATATTATATTCTTGAATACCAGTGGCTCGTTATTGGGGTAAAGTATCTGAAGTCCATAAGTGCTTACCAAATAGTGATTTGTGATAATTTAACGGGGGTTGATTATTGTAAATCACCAATCCAGTAGTAAACCCTGTCACCCTGCCTGGTCAAACTCTTTCGCCTCTGCCTGTCAACATCTACCTTTCCTTCTTGCTGGAAGTATGCCTTCATACAGCCTGTACCTAAGAAGGGTGACCGCTCCAATCCCTCAAACTACCGTCCTATAGCTTTACTTTCTTCTCTATCTAAAGCTTTTGAATCAATCCTTAACCGGAAGATTCAAAAGCACCTTTCCACTCCTGACCTTCTATCTGATCGCCAGTATGGGTTCCGCAAGGGGCGTTCTACTGGTGATCTCCTAGCCTTCTTAACTGACTCTTGGTCATCCTCTCTTAGCCGTTTCGGTGAAACTTTTGCTATTGCGCTGGACATATCAAAAGCTTTTGATAGGGTCTGGCACAAATCTTTGCTTTCTAAACTACCCTCCTACGGTTTCTATCCTTCTCTCTGTACCTTTATCTCCAGTTTCCTTTCTGACCGTTCTATTTCTGCCGTGGTAGACGGTCACTGTTCTTCCCCTAAATCTATTAACAGTGGTGTCCCACAGGGTTCTGTCCTATCTCCCACTCTTTTTCTGTTGTTCATTGATGATCTTCTTTCCAAAACGAACTGTCCTATCCATTCCTACGCCGATGATTCCACTCTGCATTATTCAACTTATTTTAATAGAAGACCCACCCTTCAGGAACTTAACGACTCAAGGCTGGAGGCTGCAGAACGCTTAGCCTCAGACCTTACTATTATTTCCGATTGGGGCAAGAAGAACCTGGTGTCCTTCAACGCCTCAAAAACACAGTTTCTCCACCTATCCACTCGACACAATCTTCCAAACAACCATCCCCTATTTTTTGACAACACCCAGCTATCACCTTCCTCAACACTAAACATTCTCAGTCTATCCTTAACTCAAAATCTCAACTGGAAACTTCATATCTCATCTCTTACTAAATCAGCTTCCTCGAGGCTGGGCGTTCTGCACCGTCTCCGCCAGTTCTTCTCCCCTGCACAGTTGCTGTCCATATACAGGGGCCTTGTCCGCCCTCGTATGGAGTATGCATCTCATGTGTGGGGGGGCTCCACTCACACAGCTCTTCTGGACAGAGTGGAGTCTAAGGCTCTTCGTCTCATCAGCTCTCCTCCTCATACTGATAGTCTTCTACCTCTTAAATTCCGCCGCAATGTTGCCTATATGTCTATCTTCTCGAGATATTTCCACGCTGAGTGCTCTTCTGAACTTGCTAACTGCATGCCTCCACCCCTCCAGCGGCCCCGATGCACTCTACTTTCTACTCATGCTCATCCCTATACTGTCCAAACCCCTTATGCAAGAGTTAACCAGCATCTTCACTCTTTCATCCCTCACGCTGGTAAACTCTGGAACACTCTTCCTTCATCTGTATTTCCTCCTGCCTACGACTTAAACTCTTTCAAGAGGAGGGTATCAGGACACCTCTCCTCCCGAAACTGACCTATCTTTCGGCCACCTCTTTGGATTATTTTTAGGAGCAGTGAGTAGCGGGCTTTTTTTTATTAATGTTTGCTTTTTGTGTGCCCTTGAACTGTCTCCTTTGCTGTAAAAAAAAAAAAAAAAAAAAAAAAAACCATCATGTGTCGACCACAACGCTTCAACACCTCAACACCTCGAACGAAGCAAGCCGGGCTTCATCGGAGGCTATATAATGTATCCGGCCGCCAGTGTGGGTCAGTCTAGTCTCACAGCTGTTAAAGTGTCTACCTATCCCTTGATATACTTCAGACAGCGACATCACCTCCTTGGCGGTGAAGTACAAGGATAGATACCCGAGGAGGATACGTTACCTATTGTTGCTTGTTTATTGTTTCTTGTCACTAAGGGTTACAACTTCATCATACTTGGAATATATCTTTGCTTTGTTTCAAATGAAGTATAAGTGTAATATAAGTATATTTAAATATAAGTGTTCAATCTAACTGTGTTGTTTTACTTTAGTGTTGTTATTCACCAAAAGCTGTCACCCCTTCTTTTCGTGACGTAGCTAATTGGGGTCCTGTCCGCGATCACATATTTATAACTTAACGTAACGTAATATTTATCCAGCAACCCTTAGAGACCAATTTAACGGAATAGTAATTATTTAAGTCATTATTGCCTTCCTCCATGGGATATCTACCTCTGTAAGTGAACTTGTGAAGCCTGCTAACTCATATTTATGTTTAAGTGGACAATTAAGCATGAATAGGTTAGTAGGATAGGAATGTGTCGTATATGAGTTATCCAGTTTAAAGCCCTTATTTCCCATCAGCCTGAACTAGACTCGCTGTCCATTTACCTGCAGTGAACTAGAAAGTTCACACTTATAATTAAATCGTACTACCCATAAACGTGACCTTTCCCTAAACTTATCAGCCAGTTATTAATGAAAGGTACCGTATTCAAGACATTCTATATAATATTGTGGGATATTATATTCTTGAATACCAGTGGCTCGTTACTCGGGTAAAGTATCTGAAGTCCATAAATGCTTACCAAAAAGTGATTTGTGATAATTTAACGGAGGTTGATTATTGTAAATCACCAATCTAGTAGTTAACCATCCTGTTCACGGTTATTACCAGCCTGTCCACTAGTCGTTATCTATCTTGTTTCCGGTTACGGCTAGTGATCCTTTTTTTGGTATTTAACGCTCATTACCGGGTTAATGCTAGATAGTTACGATCAGTATCGATAATAAGTCATCATTATTCGTCTGGTATCCCTGTTAACCACTGCTAAAGAACACCTTTGGCCATAATTGACCTACTAGTTATTCAACTGAATAACAGTAAGCATCTTATTGCCTTATAACCTTTTTCCTGTCATTCATAGGGTCACTAGCAGGTTTCACTTATAGTTTGTGGAACTCTTCATCATGGCTACCTTTAACGCCGTAGAGTTTGCTGGTAACCCCGACATAGAGGAATTCAAAGCTGCAAAAATATCTAAAGACGACTGAAAGTACATTGCTCAGATCTTCAACATCCCTTTCACTTCGGATGTTAGGAAGGATCAATTAAGAACTTTCATCCTTGCCCATCTTGGGGATATCAAAACCGTCAAATCCCCTCTTCCAGATAGAAATGCAAGCTAAGCTACTGGAACCGGAACATGCAGAGAGATAAAGCATTAGGGAACAGGAGGAAAGAGTAAGAATTAGGCAACAGGAAGAAAGCGAAAGAGAAAGAGTTAGGGAGCATGAGACAAATTAGATAACAAGAACAGCAAATGAAACTCAAACAGCTAGAACTTGGGAATGAAGATAAAACGAGGAATCATGCTTACCAACTACAATAGCTCAAACCAAAACCAAATGATGAGGCTCAAATTCCCCGTAAAACTGACTTGTTAAAGTATGTCAAACTGATTCCCTCTTTCCCTGATGAATATCCTGAAGCTTTCTTTACAGAATTTGAGTCAACAGCTACTAACTTTGAAATTCCTCCAGCAGATTGAGTATGGCTTATCAAGCCTAAGCTGTCTGAAAAGGCTATAACAGTCTGTAATACCACTGAAGACAACAACTATAAAACAGTTGATGAGGCCATCTTAGCAGCTTATTCCATCACTAAAGAGGGTTACCGCCAGGTTTTTCGTAACCTTAGTAAACTACAGTATCAAACTTACACACAGTTCGCCTCGGACAAAATTCGAGCATTAAAGCGCTGGTTAAAATCAGCCGCAGTAAGTATTTTTGAAGACTTGTTCAACTTGATTGCTAATGAAGAATTCCTACGAAGAGTTCCACACACTATCAAGGTTCACATCAACGACAAGGAGGAGACATATTTGATCAAGGCAGCCAAGTTGGCTGACAATTATGCTCTAATTCACAAGTCGCCAACCAGGGAGAGGAAGCACCTTAACCCTAATGTTATGTTGCCTGGTAGTTCTGAAGGTGCTGAATCCACTAAGACTCGGGATGGTGAACTGGCTAAACTTAATCCAGTTTTTTTTATTTTGTAAAAAATCAGGACACGTAATTACCAATTGTCCCGACCCCAAATGCAAAGTGGCAAAGACGGCTACAAAAAAAGTCTGTGGCTTCCACTCAAAACTCTGCCACCCTAAGCTGATCACCCATTCCAACCCTTCCGTTCCACCGGTACAATTTCTCTTGGCCCTGGCCAGCCGAAGCATCCTGTTAGGATAGTTCGGGATACATATGCTGCCCAATCCCTCATCAGGCAGTCTGCCTTACCTAACATTTATGACAACTACACCGGTGAAATGGTGTACCTGAGGGACTTCCATGATCCTTCTCCCGCACATCTTGCCAGGGTGGACTTGAGGTGCGGCTTGGTTCAGGGGGCTGTTAAGGTGGAAGTAAGTGAAGATACGATGTTGCCGATCCCCGATGTTGACTTAATCCTTGGCAACGATCTTGCTGGAAGTCTTGTATATCCATCATTAATAACATGTAAGTCACCCTTGTACGATAATCCAACAGCTGATCTCGAACAAGATCAACCCGGCTTACTCCCTAGTTGCGCCCTTACTATATCATAATCTAAAACTGGTAAAATCTCTGAGCCCATCTTAGCTCCCCAGAGTTTCATTCCAACTATTTTCACGGAACAAAGCCTTAAAGAAGCCCAACAAAGTGACCCTTCCCTGACTCAATTGCACGATAAGGCTATTTCCAAAGATCCATCAGGACGGAGTACTCATGAGGATGTGTAAACCACCACAGTTAGGAGATGATGACACTTGGGCTGAATGTCATCAGATAGTACTTCCACAAACCTTAAGGTTGGATTCACACGAGCCACTTTTTAGTGGTCAGTGGCCGCCACAAAATAATGGTCAAAATAGAACACACACATCTCTATGGGTGCATGCACACGGGCCACTTTTTTGTGGTCGCCACAAAACAGTGGCGAGTTGTGGCGGGCGGAGCCATTTTCCCGACCACGCCACAGTGGCCATCGATAAATACAGTTGTTTCAAATGGCAGCGTGCACACGAGCCACTATCGGTGACCACCACCCTGCCACCCACCGCTTTCCTTCTGTCTTGACACTTGAACACCTGAATTTTAACTGTCATAATGACAGTATGACCTTCAGGCATAACTTGTGTTCAGGATATAACGGATAAGCTCTTATATGCTTTCAGAACTATTGTTTCGTTTCGTTTCACAGTTTTGCATATTAATTGATTCTGGTATGGATTAATTACTGAATGTGGTAGTTTGATTTACCCGGAAGTAGAAAGGGAAAAATGTTATGTAACCGCAAAGACTGTTGAATTATGTCAATAAATTACATCTAATGTGACTTAATATTCTTATATTAAAAGTACCGCAAGTCTCTCTTCTAGTGGGACACAATTCCTCATGTTGATGTCCTGCCGTGTTATATGTGGACCAATTATTGTCATAAGATGATTAAACCTATCCTGTGACCTCCTGAAGTAGTACAAAAATTATCGTGCTCTTTTAGCTCTGTAAATAATGTGTGGAATGATACACGCAGTAGTCTGTTGCTAAGTATATATGAGGTGAACCCATGGCAGTACTTTCTTCAGCGCTTTTTGCCAAGAGAGCACAGACAGCTGCTGCCTCTACGAGATCCATAACGACACGTACTGACCTCATTAGTGACTGCCACCGAGTGGCTCGTATGCATGGTGCACCTACCCACCATTTTTCGTGGCGACCGTTTTTTGTGGTGGCCACTTTTTGTGGCGGCCACTGACCACTAAAAGTGTCTCGTGTGAACCCAGCCTAAGACATCTAATAATGGAGGTTGCCCATGCGGGCCTTGCATGTCACCTGAGCATATCTAAGACCTACTCCCGTCTACTGGCCGAATTCTTTTGGCCAGGAATGAAAAAATGTCACTCATTTTGTTAATCATTGTCACATTTGTCAAATTGTTGGAAAGGCTAACCAGGTAATACCACCCTATCCTCTACAGCCCATTAAAGTACCATCTGAACCTTTTCAAACGATAATCATTGATATAGTGGAGCTCCTTCCTAAAACCAAGAAGGGAAATCAATATATACTTACCACCCTATGCCCTACAACACGATATCCTGAGGCTTTTCCATTGAAAAATATTTCTGCCAAAACTGTAGCCAATAAGTTAACGCACATGTTTACCACTGTTGGCATCCCTCGGGAGACCCAATCTGACAGAGGCTCCAGTTTTACAAGTGACCTATTTACCCAAGTACTTAAGCAACTAGAGATTAAGCAGTAAGTCAATAGTAAATGTCAACAGCATACCATCCACAGTCGTAGGGCGCGCTTGAGAGGCAACATCAAACTCTCAAAACCATGATACGCAAGTTTTGTCACGAAGAGGATCGTGATTGGGATGAGGGACTGCCCTTCCTTCGTTTCACCATTCGTGAAACACCCTCAGACTCCCTAGATGTTTCTCCATTTGAACTTCTGTATGGAAGGAAGGTAAGGGTAAATCTAACCAATCTAATAACATCACCCACCAGTAAAATAATAACAACATAACAGTACATAAATTGCATCCAGGACAGATTAAACAAAGTTCGTACTTTTGTTAATAAGAATTCAAATCATTCCTAGATATTTATGAAGGCCAATTATGATGCCGCATAAAAGTTCAGGGAGTTTAAAGAGGGTGACATGGTATTGGCAAACACCCCCATCACTGGTTCTCCACTACAAGCCAAGTATCATGGTCCTTATAAAGTTCAAAGGAAATTGTCTGAATACAATTACATCATTGAGACTCCAGACCGCCGTAAGGCTACTCAGCTAGTGCACATCAATTTAATAAAACCTTATAAGCACCAGAATTCACCAGACAACCCTCAGAGACCCAAGTCATGTGTAACTCGTACAGTCGGCTCTGATTCCTCTATACCAGCGGCTGCAGCCCCCGGCGCTCTGCCTACGGTTCAGGAACCAGAGCTGACCCACATCACTCCATCGGCTCCATTGTCGAACTCTAAGATTCTTGATAATCTTCATAACTTTCTCCATCATCTCTCCTCCTCATAACAAGATGATCTGAACCACATACTCAGACAGTTCAGTTCGGTCCTTAAGGATAATCCTGGCCATTGCCACACTATCAGTCGCGTCATCAACCTGCAGCCAGGAACCCTTCCTATAAAACAACACTATTATCGGTTACATCCACATAAGAGGGCACAGATGCAGAAGGAGGTGAATTACTTGTTGGAACACGGCCTAGCAGTCCCCAGCAAATCTCCTTGGGCCTCGCCATGTCTACTCGTACCCAAAGAGGATGGGCAGCTAAGGCTCTGCACCGACTACCGCAGAGTCAACTCAGTCGCGGTTCCAGACGCTTATCCTCTTCCACGGGTAGACAATCTAATTGAAGAGGTGGGAAATGCACAATTTTTAACAAAGCTGGACCTATTTAGGGGTTATTACCAGATACCCTTGTCAGTGGAGGCACAGGTAATTTCCGCCTTCACCACACCTTTTGGATTATACCAATACACCGTGATGCCGTTTGGCCTTAAAAATAGTCCAGCAACCTTCCAAAGTGCCATGAATGACCTATTGCAGGGGTTAGAGGGAGTTTCGGTCAATCTGGACGACATACTAATTTGTTCACCCCATTGGCAGCATCACCTCCAACAAATCTCCAAGGTGCTGTCCCGACTGCAGGAGGCGAATTTCACGGTGAAGTTGGCCAAGACCATCTCTGGACAAACGACAGGCACGTACTTGGGACACGAGGTTGGACTGGGAGTCGTCCGACCCAAGGCAGCTAACGTCTCCGCCATTCTCCGGTATCCGGCCCCAACCACCCGGAAAGCGCTCGTGCGTTTTCTGGGTGTGAGTGGTTACTACCGCCAGTTCTGCCCCAACTTTGCCCAGGCAGCAGCACCACTCACCCGGATGACCAGCAGAGCAGTGCCTTTCATTTGGAATGACGACTGCCAGGCTGCCTTCAACCATCTAAAGACCTTCCTCACCCAAGACCCTATACTGCGCTCACCAGACTTCACTCTACCATTCGTACTGCATACTGACGCCAGTGAAGAAGCAGTGGGAGCGGCCTTACTTCAACTGAAGGAAGGCATAATACATCCTGTCGATTATCACTCTGCAAAACTGAACCTCCATCAACGGCGTTACTCAACCATCGAAAAGGAGCTACTCGCTATCATATCAGCCATCAAGAAGTTCGGGTGCTACCTGTCTCCAAGTCCAGCACCCCTCAAAGTGTTCACCGACAACAACCACCCTCACCTTCCTGGACCGGAACAAATTCTCCAACCAACGATTGCTGAGATGGTCCTTATACCTCCAACCATTCAACCTCCAGCTGCATCACATCAAGGGCTCCGACAACGTCATCGTCGATGCCCTCAGTCGTCCCTCTCAAATCCCCTTTCACACTTGCGGGCGAGGCCCGCGTCAGCGCTTATAACGCGGACCTGCGTCAACTTATGACTGATGTTTTATTTATGGAACCTTTCACACGCCGCGGACGTCGCCCGCGCGCGGGCGAAATTCAACGCGGGGCCCCTCTTGGGTCATCTGCGGGCCCGCGTCCGCGCATGGCAGCTAAAGGGTACAGTGTTCAATGTGTGTTTTCACACGGCGCGGGCGATGCCCGCGGCCCGCGCATCTCTCCGAAGAAAACTCATTCAGTATCCTGACTGATTTCAATGTGATTTGTTGTGCGTTCATTTTCCTGTTTCACTTTTTTATTTTTTTTATTTAAATGAAGAATTTCGATGCTCTTCTCCTTCGTGCTTACTTCCTCATCTTCCCGCTCCCTTCTCTCCTTTTTCCCATTTTCTCTTTTTACTCTGCCAGCTATCTAATTTTTTGGTCTTTCATTTTATCAATTTTATTCCTTTATCTCCCTTCCTCCTCCAGCTCTATTTTTGTTTCTCCTTTCCTCCAGATGACCTTGCTTTCCCTGGCTTTCATTACATTTTCCTGTCTTTCTCCTGCCTCCTTCCACCTTCGTGCGGGTGGCGGCCAGTTTCCACCCGCGCCGTCTGAAAGGATACGCGCGGGAAGGCCCGCGTCCGCTTTAAGCGCGGACGCGGGCCTCGCCCGCAAGTGTGAAAGGGGCCTGAGAGGGACGACTGAGGGCATCGGCGATGACGTTGTCGGAGCCCTTGATGTGATGCAGCTGGAGGTTGAATGGTTGGAGGTATAAGGACCATATCAGCAATCCTGCCCGTCACTACACCACCACTTCCCTGAGTTGTCGTCTTTAGAGGGGAGGTGTAACGACCCTCGAGCTTACGCCTTGAAGGGTCGTTCCGGGGTGCTCGTCCAACTTCACGACCACTATCTCCATCCTAATATCTAGCCCCAACCATCAGCACCAAGACTCCTCAATTTCAGCTACTGTGTCGACCACAACGCTTAAACACCTCAACACCTCGAACGAAGCAAGGCGGGCTTCATCGGAGGCTATATAATGTACCCAACCGCTGGTTAGGGTCAGTCTAATCTCACAGCTGTTAAGGTGTCTACCTCTCTTGGATATACTTCAGACAGCGACATCACCTTGGCGGTGAAGTACAAGGATAGATACCCGAGGAGGATACGTTACCTATTGTTCCTTGTTTCATGTTTCTTGTTTCCTTGTTTTCCTTGTCACTAAGGGTTATAACTTCATCATACCTGGGTTATATCTTTGCTTTGTTTCAAATTAAGTATAACTGTAACATAAGTATAATTAAGTATACGTGTTTAATCTAACTGTTGTTTTACTTTAGAGTTGTTATTCACCAAAAGCAGTCACATCTTCTTTTGGTGACGTAACACCTTCGACTGTACTTTGTCGAAACGTTCCGTGTGGGTGGACCCCCAACATGAGGTGCAGGCTCCATACAGGGGCAGACAAGACCCTTTTAGATTGTTAGCATCAGGGAGGATGAAAAATGATTAGTGGAGACGATGCAAAACGCCTAACCTCGAGGAAGCTGATTTTGCAGTTTTAACATTTGAGATTTCGAGTTAAAGAAAGATCGAAAATGTTTAACGAAGAGAACGACAGCAGTGTGTTATAGACTAGGAGACAGCTGTCGAGAAGGTTGCGTCCTGTTATCATGCGGAAAGCTGAATTCAACGAGCTCCTGCCCCATTCAGAAATAATGGCAAGGTCTGGCCTCAACTCTCGGAAGGCTTATGGACCTGATGGAGTGCCTCCTATTGTCCTTAAAAACTGTGCTTCCGTACTGACACCCTGCTTGGTCAAACTCTTTCGTCTCTGTCTATCATCAACTACCTTTCCTTCCTGCTGGAAGTACCCCTTCATACAGCCTGTGCCTGCGAAGGGTGACCGTTCCAATCCCTCAAACTACCGCCCTATAGTTTTACTTTCCTGTAAGCTTTTGAATCAATCCTTAACAGGAAGATTCAAAAGCACCTTTCCACTTCTGACCTTCTATCTGATCGTCAGTATTGGTTCCGCAAGGGGCGTTCTACTGGCGATCTTCTTACTCTCTTAACTGATTTTTGGTCATCCTCTCTTAGCCGTTTGGTGAAACTTTCTCAGTTGCGCTAGACATATCGAAAGCCTTCGATAGAGTCTGGCACACCACTTTGCTTTCTAAAATGCCCTGTTTCGGATTCTATCCCTCTCTCTGTTCCTTTATCTCCAGTTTCCTTTCCGGCTATTCTATCTCTGCTGTGGTAGCCGGTCACTGTTTTTCCCCTAAACCTATCAACAGTGGTGTTCCACAGGGCTCTGTCCTATCACCCATTCTCTTTCTGTTATTCATCAATGATCTTCTTTCCAAAACAAAGTCCTATCCACTCATACGCTGACGACTCAACTCTGCATTATTCAACTTCTTTCAACAGAAAACCCTCTCAACAGGAGTTACATGACTCCGGACTGGAGGCTGCAAAACGCCTAACCTCAGACCTTGCTATCATTTCCGATTGGGGTAAAAGAAACCTTGTGTCCTTCAATGCCTCAAAAACCCAATTTCTCCACCTATCAACTCGACACGATCTTCCAAACACCTATCCCCTATTCTTCAACAACACTTCGCTGACACCGTCTTCAACACTAAACATCCTCGGTCTATCCTTAATTAACTAAAAATCTTAACTGGAAACTTCACCTCTCCTCTCTCACTAAATCAGCTTCTTCGAGGTTGGGCTTTCTGTATCGTCTCCGCCAGTTCTTCTCCTCCGCACAGTTGCTATCCATATACAGGGGCCTTGTCCGCCCTCGTATGGAGTATGCATCTCACGTGTAGGGGGCTCCACTCACACAGCTCTCTTGGACAGAGTGGAGTCTAAGGCTCTTCGTCTCATCAGCTCTCCTCCTCTTACTGATAGTCTTCTACCTCTTAAATTCCGCCGCCATGTTGCCTCTCTTTCTATCTTCTATCGTATTTTGACGCTGACTGCTTTTCTGAACTTGCTAACTGCATGCTTCATCCCCCTCCCGCGGCCCCGCCGCACACGACTTTCTACTCAAGTTCATCCCTTTACTGTCCAAATGCCTTACGCACAAGTTAACCAGCATTTTCACTCTTTCATCCCTCATGCTGGTAAACTCTGGAACAATCTTCCTTCATCTGTATTTCCTCCTGCCTACGAATTGAACTCTTTCAGGAGGAGGGTATCAGGACACCTCTCCCCTGAAATTGACTTATCTTTCGGCCACTCCTCTTTACTCTTTTGTAGGAGCAGTGAGTAGAGGGCTTTTTTCATTATTTCCCTTTTTTTTTGCCCTTGAACTGTTTCCTTTACTGTAAAAAAAAAAAAAAATAAATAAAAATCGGCAGCATCCAGCCCTGAGTTGGATAACTCTTGTTCAAATGGTCAAATGTTGAAAGGTGTAGAGTAGTGCAAAGCAGAGTAACTGGCACAGGCCTGGAATCATCTTAGGCTTTCACAGATAGACGGGAGTGGGACGGGATGGAGATGGAGGAAAAGAGGAAATGGCGAAGGGCCTGTGGGAGGGTTGCTGAGATGGGAAAGTTTTCGTAAATTTAGGAAATATATCTTATATCTCTCTTTTCCTCCATTTTCAGCGAATTGACCTTTGAAATGATTTTATTCAGAAAAGTTTATATGAAGTAAACAACAGCTGCGTGATCAAATCCATATTTTTTTGTACCGTTAGCAACCACTTTACAATAACTTTGATAAGATTGTTGTAACATGTGTGTGAGATTTTGTAAAGGACTAACCACCTCAAGTTAGGCCAGTGCGTGTTGAAAACATGGCTACTCTGAGCCTCGATAACTCATTCAGATCTGGCAGGGCACCAGACTTTAGAGATAGAGGGCTTTAGCTGCTCAAGGTCCTGTTCATGTGGAATATTTCTTCCCACTGATGTAAAAGAAGCAACATCATGATTCCATACTCGAAATAAACCCGAGAACACCATCTTCCCCACCACCACTACCAATACAAAACCAGCCGCCCCACCCCAACGCATTCTAGCCCATATGCCCCAAACTCCTCCTCCTCCATCTCCATCTCCTCCTCCTCCTCCTCCTCCTCCTCCACCTGGACTTTCAGAAAGCCTACGACAAGGTACCGCACGAGCGACTCCTTAATTAAGAAACTGTACTCGGCGGGCATTGGAGCCAATTTGATCGCGTGGATAAGAGATTGGCTCACCGGCAGAAAACAATGAATGCTACTCAACGGACAGACTTCCGATTGGCTTCCAGTCACTAGTGGAGTGCCTCAAGGGTCAGCGCTGGGACCCATTCTCTTTATCATATATATCAACGACCTAGAATCAGGACTGAAATCCACAATATCGAAATTTGCTGATGACACCAAGGTGGGTGAAAAGGCCCTCACAAAGACCGACTGCGAAATCATTCAGAAAGACCTCAATCACATTATCGAATGGTCGGAAAAGTGGTAAATGTCCTTTAATGTTGACAAATGCAAAGTCATGCACATTGGGTCCAGAAATAGTAACCACACATCATGAATGGGAAGCCTCTGCAGGCGATGCAGGAGGAAAAGGATCTTGGGGTCACTATCAGCAGTGACCTGAAACACGCGAATCACTGTAAAAAAAACATATAACAAAGCCAATACTATGTTCGGGTACATAGCGAGGAACTTCGAATGTAAAACGCCAGACGTGATGCTATCCTTTTATAATTACATGGTTAGACCGCATTTCGAGTATGCAGTACATTTCTGGTCTCCTATTACAGAAAGGACATTGATTTACTGGAAAGGATTCACCGACGCGCTACGAAAATGATTCCAACTTTAAGGGCCCAACCGTACGAAGAACGACTCAAGCGACTCAATCTCTTTACACTGGAGAAAAGACGCCTACGAGGGGATATGGTTCAAGTCTTCAAGTACCTTAAAGAGTTCAATAACGTCGATTACTCCAAATTCTTTGAACTGCAAACCAACCTAAGAACTAGAAATAACGGTTTACCCATTCAGTCTAGTCGATGTAGCACATACATTGGAAGGAGTTTCTTTTCAAATCGAGCCATCCGCCGCTGGAACAATCTTCAATCAGAAGTAGTAAATACGAATACCATCTATTCCTTCAAAAATCGAATCGACCGTCATTTCGTTGCGTCAGAAGTCAGGAGTAAACTGAATACCGATCTGCTTTCGTCTGCTCCCCAGGCCCCAAGTGGCTGTCGAGCTGATTAAATCACCAGAGCGGGCAACATCGTAATGAGCCAATAGGCTTTATGTTGCCTGCATTTCCATGTTTCCTCCCCCTCCTCCTTTCCGCCGCCGCCCTCAGCAGCGCCTGGCCATCACCGGGATTTATCTGAAGACCGTGGATGATGTGAATAGTGATAGACGGCTCTGCTGCCTCGGCCAAACACTGCAATTTTTCAGGAGAAAAAATATATATCTTACGGGCTACCCCCGTCTCTTAATAGAATTTCATTTCCTTGCTCTTTCCCCTATCTGGCCCTTGTTCATCCCCCTCCCCCCGACACACCGTGAGGGGTGAAGACCACGAGGCCTCACGGAAAAGGGTGAGTGAGGGGCGTGGAAAGGGCGAGTGTTTTAAGGGGAAATGAAGGGTGTAGGGAGAGAGGAAAGTTGAAGTCTCAGGGGTTAAATGAGTGGCAGAAAGAGGGGAGGAAAGTTGAGGTGGGGAGGGCGTGTGGTCTAGGAAGATATGGGAGGATGGGGGGAGTGAGTTGAAGGTCTCGGAGTTTGGGGGAGAACGGTGAAGAGTGGGAGGGGGAGGGGAGGTGCTAAAGGTTATATAAAAGATGGAGGAAGTGGTGTGTGTGTGTGTGTGTGTGTGTGTGTGTGTGTGTGTTTACAGCGTAGGAGACAGCTCAAGGGCAAAAAAATGAAACAATAATTCAAAAAAGGCCGCTACTCACTGCTCCTATCAAAAGTGTTCAGAGTGGCCGAAGGAGAGGTCAATTTCGGGAGGAGAGGTGTCCTGATACCCTCCTCCTGAAAGAGTTCAAGTAGTAGACAGGAGGAAATGCAGATGACGGAAGATTGTTCCAGTGTTTTCCTGCGTGAGGGATGAAAGAATGAAGATGCTGTCTTAACTCGTGCGTAAGGGATTTGGGCAGTAAAGGGATGAGCTTGAGTAGAAAGTCGTGTGCGGCGAGGCCGAGGGAGGGGGGGAGGCATGCAGTTAACAAGTTCAGAAGAGCAGTCAGCGTGAAATTATCGATAGAAGATAGAGAGAGGCAACATGGCGGCGGAATTTAAGAGGTAGAAGACTATCAGAAAGAGGAGGTGAGTTGATGAGACATAAGAACATAAGAACATAGGAGTCTGCAAGAGGTCGGTAGGCCTGTACGAGGCAGCTACTCTGAACCTAAGCTCCCGTGTAGCTCCCATGTATCTAACCCCACCTAATATCGCTGTCCATGAATTTATCTAATCTATTTGTGAATGTGACAATTGTATTGGCATTCACCACATGACTGCTAAGCCTATTCCACTCATCCACCACCCTGTTTGTAAACCAATTTTTGCCTATGTCCCTGTTGAATCTGAATTTATCCAGTTTAAACCCATTACTTCGTGTCCTACCCGGTTCTCTTACCAACAAAACCTTATGAATATCTCCCTTATTAAAGCCCTTCATCCATTTATAAACCTCGATCATGTCTCCACGCACCCTTCGCCTTTCTAGAGAATGCAAGTTTATCTGTTTGAGTCTTTCCTCATATGGCAAGTTTCTCAACCCCTGAATCATCTTAGTCATCCTCCTCTGCACCGATTCTAACATTTTGATATCCACTCTATAGTAAGGTGACCAGAACTGAACCGCATAGACAAGATGAGGTCTAACTAATGCTAAATATAGTTTGAGGAAGACTTCGGCGCTTACGTTGCTTACGCTCCTTGAAATAAATCCCAGTACTATTTGTTCGATTTCTAGCTTGAATGCATTGTGCCCTTGGAGATCAGAGCTCACTAAGACCCCTAAATCCCTCTCGCACCCAGACCTGCTTATGAGAGTGTCATTTAAGCAATAGTTATGTGAGGGGTTGTTCCTACCTACACTCAGAATACTGCACTTCCCTACATTGAACTCCATCTGTCATTTATCCGCCCAGTCATACAATCTGTTTAGTTCACCCTGGAGAATACTAGCGTCCTGATCCGACTCAATTACTCTACCGATCTTGGTATTATCTGCAAACTTACTAACATCACTACTAATTCCTGTATCTAAGTCATTGATATAAATAATAAACATAAGTGGACCTACTACCGAACCTTGTGGGACCACACTCGTAACACATCCCCAGTCAGATCTTTTACCATTGATTTGCACTCTTTGCTTCCTATTGCTAAGCCATGCCTTGACACAGTTCAAAACTTTACCCTCTACTCCGTGAGCCTGTAATTTAAGCAACAGTCGTTGGTGAGGAACTTTGTCAAACGCTTTACTAAAATCAAGATAGATTACATCGCGATCGAAGACGAAGAGCCTTAGGCCGTACCAAGAGTCATGAAGGTTTAGCGACGAAGATCATAGGGAAGGATGATGCGTACTGAAAGTCACTAGCATTTTTGGAACGAAGATTTGCGGGAGAGACGAAGTCCCTTATACCTTCGAGGAAAAATATGTTTATTTTCCAAATTTAGCGTGGCGAATAGTTGTGGTTCAGTTAATCCAACCTGAGAAAATATTTTCCCTAATTAGAAAGTTGCAGCGAATATGTTTGTCTTGTTTACAACAACAGCACGCGCCTTCAAAGCACAGATGAACCAGCCAGGCGGGAACCTTCGTGGCTCACATTCTCGAACGGTCTATGGTTTTTCAAATTCTTTGATTGATAGCTCTTTTCAGTTAAGACGTCTGGCTCTGCAAATAAAGGGTATCTTAGTAATTTACTGCAAGTAAATAATGATTAACAATGAAAAAAAAACATGAAATAATAAATAATAACTTGAATGCGATGCTAGGCTATTTCGGTTATTAGGCTACCCTTCCCTAATTGGAAAGTCGTATATTATAGTTGCAGCGAATATGTTTGTCTCGTTTACAACAACAGCACGCGCCTTCAAAGCACAGAGAAACCAGCCAGGCGGGAACCTTCGTGGCTCACATTCTCCAACGATCTATGTTTTTTTCAAATTCTGATATCTGGCTCTGCAAGTGCAAACAAAGAGTATCTTAATAATTTACTGCATGTAAATAACGATTAATAATGGAAAAAAAAACATGAATTAAAGAATAATAACTGAAGAATGAGACACTTGGCTAATTCAGATATTAGGCTATCCATGTTATTTACATGCAACATCAAAATTCCTTATGTATAGACACTTGCAGAGTCGTATGTCACTTTATGTACCTGAATGAGATGAAATATGAGTATCTGAAAGGCTGTAGATCGTTCTAGTATGATCGGACTAAACTGTTGATATACAAGTTCTTTCTTTGTGTCCTTGTATGGTATATTATTGATGCAAATCTTCTGTTTGCGGTTCATATACGATGGTTTGAGTTTTTTGTTTTTTTTTTGTATACACTAACATTCAAATATATCACTGACAAAATAAAGTTGATTTTCATCCAATCACGAACTAACAATGCGCAGGTGCCACATTTACGTTCGCGAGGGGACAGGCGGAATGAAACGGAGGAGTATAGTATGGCTGTAATAGCACTGTGTGTGAGTATGTATGTGCGTGCATTATATCTGGTAGGTGGAAAGTAGGCTGCACTGTGTGTATGTGAATTATATCCTACTTTACCTTCCCAAGCGACTTGTGGTAAGGATTGAAGGCACGGTCTGAGGCCGTGCCTACATTGTCGAAGGGAAGGTACAGTCGATGATAGAGAGAGTAGTGTCACGGTTTTCAGAATGTTTAGCCTGGTAGCGGTATCTGGCAACTATACCACGGTGACGCATTCACTGGCGATGTTAGTGACTCGTTTCAGTGTGTACCGTGTGTGTGTGTGACCGTGAAATTATATTATTGTATAATATTATATAATATTATAATATAATGTAGTTATAAATATACCAGATTACATGAATTCAATTTAGAAATGCGATAATGAATGTCTTCAACATGATGATGATGATGATGATGATGGCCAGGTAAAACATCACGAACAGTCTGAAACACTTTTTCTTATTAAACTTTGAAAATACCGTGTGCAATGGTGTCCTTCACAGAGGCAGGCAGTGACTAATGCTCCTCACCATCAAACAGCAAATAGGCTTGAGGGTCTGTTTAACTCGCAGCCTTAATTCCCGTCACTATAAAGCCTCAAAGACAATTCAGATCATCAAAAATCTACAATTATTTCTCCGTGAAGATTACGTAATATCGAAGTATAAATACGTGTGTGTGTGTGTGTGTGTGTGTGTGTGTTGAGTGCGAGCGCGGAAAAGCCCGCGGTCGACGACGCCATCATGTGAACGTTTATAGCCTATTATTACGTATAATTTTTTTTTATAAAGAACAAGATCTCGGCTGTCAGGAATTTTTTGTTTTTAGTTAAAAGGCATAACAATCTCCCCTAATAAGTGCAGTATATTTTTAAATGTAGCATAGTTTGATAAACAACTTAGAATTGCTCTTGACTAAATTTGAACGAAACTAAAAGCTCGTGTCAAAATGTAGCGACAGCCTAAAGAAAAAATATTTATTAAGCGTTAGCGACTGGCACTTTTCATAAATATCTATCTTAAAATTATGTAGAGTGCACCTGTGACCACCAATCACCACAACAGTACGATTTCGATAGGATATAATATTTTTCATGTCGCGTGGAGGGGTTGCCAGATGTCGCTTTCTGAACGAAACTTACTGGACAGTGTGTCACTACTCTCTATAGCCGACTGTACGCGGCTCGGTCTTCATGACTCTTGGTACGGGCCTTAGACTCTACTGTGTCCAAGAGAGTTGTGTGTGTGGAGGCCCCCCCCCCCCCCACACACACATACACGTGAGATGCATACTCCTTGCGAGGGCGGACAAGCCCCTGTATATGGAAAGCAACTGTGCGGGGGAGTGGCGGAGACGATACAGAACGCCCAACCTCGAGGAAGCTGATAGTGAGAGAAGAGATGTGAAATTTTCAGATAAAATTTTGAGTTAAGGATAGACCGAGGATGTTTAGTGTAAAAAAGGTGACAGCTGAGTGTTGCTGAAGAATAAGGGATAGGTGTTGGAAGGTTGTTTCGTGTTGATAGGTGGATAAATTGAGTTTTTGAGGCATTGAAGGACATTAGGTTCCTTTTACCCCAATCATAAATGATAGCTAGGTGTGAGGTTAAGCGTTCTTAAGCCTCCAGTCTGAAGTCTTGTAATTCCTGTTGAGAGGGTCTTCTGTTGAAAGAAGTTGAATAATGCAGAGTGGAGTCGTCAGCGTATGAGTGGATAGGACAGTTTGTTATGGAAAGATCATTGATGAGAGTGGGTGATAGGACAGAGCCCTGTGGGACACCACTGTTGATAGGTTTAGGGGAAGAAGAGTGACCGTTTACCACAGCAGAGATAGAACGGCCGGAAAGGAAACTGGAGATAAAGGAACAGAGAGAAGAATAGAATCCGTATGAGGGCAGTTTAGAAAGCAAAGACTTGTGCCAGACTCTATCGAAACCTTGCGATATGTCTAGCGCAACTGAGAAAGTTTCACCAAAACGGCTAAGAGAGGATGACCAAGAGTCAGTAAGAGAGCAAGAAGATCGCCAGTAGAACGCCCCTTGCGGAACCCATACTGACGATCAGATAAAAGATCAGAAGTGGAATGGTGCTTTTGAATCTTCCTGTTAAGGATTGATTCAAAAGCTTTAGATAAACAGGAAAGTAAATCTATAGGGCGGTAGGGATTGGAACGGTCACCCTTCTTAGGCACAGGCTGTATGAAGGCGTACATCCAGCAGGAAGGAAAGGTAGATGTTGAAAGGCAGAGACGAAAGAGTTTGACCAGGCAGGGTGTCAGCAAGGAAGCACAGTTTTTAAGGACAATAGGAGGCACTCCATCAGGTCCATAAGCATTCTGAGAGTTGAGGCCAAAAAGGGCATAGAAAACATAATTCTTAAGAATCTTAATAACAGGCATAAAGGAGTCAGAGGGGGCATGAGTAGGAGGAATATGCCCAGAATCGTCCACATTGCAGTTTTTATAGAAAGTTTGAGAGAAGAGTTCAGCCTTAGAGCAAGGTTTTGACATTTAGTATGGATGAAAGAGTTTTTGGTAAGTCGAAGAATAGATTTGGCACGATTCCGGGTAGAAATGTAAAGATCATGGTTAGCAGGAGTGCGAATGCTCTGGTACATTTTTTTTTTGTGTGTGTGTGTTCATCTTTAATAAGGAACCATGAGGGTAAACAGTGGAGAGAGAGAGAGAGAGAGAGAGAGAGAGAGAGAGAGAGAGAGAGAGAGAGAGAGAGAGAGAATATTTTTTTGTGCACCAGCATTAGTTGTAGGAGGGTGAGGGTGTGATAAGTCAAAGTGTTGCGGGATGAGGAGATAAGTAGCAGCAGTTTCAGGGGAAGGGGAAGGGAGATCCATCAGCAGTGTAATTGGTTGTGTCGGGCGGCTGCTTTGGGGCTCCAGTGTTCGGCATCCTCTCCCCAACGATAATATTTCCATACATAATATTCCTGGATAACGCTTAGCTGCACTGCTCACCAAAGACTATAGAAGAAAGACAGGAAAGCTGAACGGAACTCTGTGAGCATCCTGGCGTCGGCTCGCTAGATGGCATAGGTGTAATATCGATACCCAGGACCAAGACCAAGACCCCAAGTCTGTTTGTTTACCTTTGACACGTGGAGTACCTGACACGCCTTCGCCTGGGCCACACACGCTTCAGCCCTTACCTCCACCGCCTGCGCCTGACCCCCGACCCTCACTGCCCCTGGTGGTGCAGGACCGTCGAGGACACCTTTGAGCGCCTCCTGCTGCACTGCCCACACCACCACTCCCAGCGAGTGCTGCTCAGACACCACCTCCGCGCCCTGGACGTGCCCACCTATGACCTGCCCACGCTGCTGGCGGCGGTAAGTGTCCACCCCTCACGGCAGGAAACTGTCATCCACCTCACCTGCGCCTTCCTCAGGAAGACGGGGCAGCTGACGCGCCTGTGAAGCCCTCACAGGACGACACCAGGGCTCAGGTGAGCGACTAGATCGCCGCCGCCCGAAACAACAACAACAACAATGTCGGGGATGTCCCATCCGTGTTCCCTCTGTGGAAGACGGAAGGAAAAGGATGCTAGTCTTATTTTTCACGTATTCCCGAAGGATGAAAAAAAGTAAGTATCGTGTATTATCGTATAAACCGTTAGAAACGTAGTTACGAGAAGCAAACATTTATCAGAAACAAATGGTATCATCTTATTAAATGCCATGCTCCAGATCTTTGATTCTGACATATTTCATGGCATAGATTTGGTCAATATGTGTACTACTGATGTTGAGGTGCCTTGGCATATCATGACCGACCTCATAGTAGTGATAGGACAGAGTATCACTGTGTGGCCCAACACCATAATTGAGTGCATTTACATATCTAGATAGGCTTAGTTAGATGAAATTAGGTTGGGCAAACTAGAGTAAATAATATATTTGTACCCTTCAAGTGTCACAGTAATAGTGTTGGCACATGGTCCAGGCTAACCACGCCTTAGGTCCAGATATTTTCTCATATTGTCATTTTGTACTTACTAGAGCGAGTATTTTGTGCATGTAATGTGTGAAGAAAGCCTTGTATGAAACCACCGCCGCAAATCAATAGTTAATGAGGTAGCCACCTTCTCCCAACAAAATGGGAACCTGTGTGAAGACCTGTGGCAAAGATGAAGTGAAGAACTTTACTAATCTAGCCAAAAATTTATAATGTTGGTATATTCATGGTATGATGTTGCTATATTCAGGGTATAATGTTGCTATATTCATCATATAATGTTGCTATATTCATCATATAATGTTGCTATATTCATCGTATAATGTTGCTATATTCAGGGTATAATGTTGCTATATGCATCGTAGTGTTGCTATATTCATCGTATCATGGTGCTATGTTCATGGTATAATGGTGCTATATTCATGGTATAATGTTGCTATATTCATGGTATAATGTTGCTATATTCATGGTATGATGTTGCAATATTCAGGGTATAATGGTGCTATATTCATGCTATAAAATTGATTCATTGTATAATGTTGCTAGATTCATCATATAATGTATAAGGAGTGTAAGAGGAAATCTTATTTAGGTGTTCAGTTTTTCAGAGGGTATAATAAATTCGATCTTGGGAAAAATCTTGTGGTTAGGTAGTAGTCAGGTCAGGACGAGAAATGATTGGTTTAAGCTGGGGAAATGTAGATTCAACAAGGAAATAGAAAGAAATTGGTTTTCATAGAGGGTGGTTGATGACTGGAACAGACTTAGTTGTCGATAGTCGATAGAGAGTTTCAAAAGAAGACTAGATAAGTTTATGGACGGAAAGGAATGGTGGAATTAGTATAGTATGTGTAGGTGATGTACAGGAACTACCATGTGTAGGTTAAACAGCCTCAAGTAGCTTTCTTATTTTATTATGTTATTATGGTCATATTTTGAAAATACCCCTCTGCGATAGTTTTTTTTTTGTCTGATAAGTGTTTGCTTCGAGATAGATTTTTCTTGTTGCAATTTTTTTTTTTGCGGTTTCTATAGTTTTCCACAAGAAAAAAACTTTCACCGTACTAAAACATGGAAAAGTTTGCAGTTTTTCCAACTCTCCTTTTGAAAATAGACAGTAGTTTTGCCACACTTAGAATATTGCAAAACTGTCTGGAATCAACACACTCACAATAATATTAATGAACTAGAGGCTATACAGAATAAAGCAGTTAGATGAATCAGGCATGATTACAAACATCCTGCATCTTACTGAAACAGGACATTAAATTAGACTGCTTTTTACACATGTTTGCTTTACTCTTCTTCAAGTTATGTCCTTGTGTAAGACAGGTATAAACCAATTTGTATGGCCTGGTCATATGTAACTTTTCTAAGTGAGTGTACTTGTCTATTTGTTGTGTAATTTTCTTTAGTATTCTCATTCCTATATTGCATGAGATTATTGCTTTGTATTACTGTCCGATTATCTTTCTTTACTTTGTGTATAATTATGAGACCAATATTTTTTCTCATATTTACTTTTGCTTGTGTGTCTGTGTTCATGCATTTTCTATAATGCACAATTCATGCCATGTGTCTATATGCCTGCATATATTTGTTGTATATAATTTTCTAGACAAATACAGCTGAACTTCACCATTATAGCATTGTTTCTTTGTCCAAAATACACTAATTAACTTAGTAAAGTAAATAGCCGTTATATATATATATATATATATATATATATATATATATATATATATATATATATATATATATATATATATATATATATATTGTGTGTGTGTGTAAAAATACACCATGAACTATGGTCCTCGCAGTTACCACCCACCACTGATGGAAAAATTGCATATAATAATCATATAACACATAATGAATGATGAAAAAATATATATTGTTCATACATAATGTCAAAAAAAAAAAAATCTACGCATATGATACAAACTACAAAGCGATAAGGTCACAAGAAGATGAAGAGGAGACCGTACAACTGCAGACGACGTACTTAATATAGTTTGGCGTCGGCCCAACAGATGGCGCTGCTGGTCTATATCTGCCTCACATTTTCTTTATCGCTTTTAGATAGAAGCTTTCCCATCTTTCTTCTATAATCTTTGACTCCTCACACGTGATATGGTGTCTAACACACAAACACTCACACACACACACACAAAAAAAAAAAAAAACCGCTGATAGCTCAGTCCGTTAAAGTTCTGGTCTGCCAGGTTTCGCGGCCTGACAGATGGAGGTTCGAACCCCGCTCAGGCCGGGATTTTTCCGCTGACACGGATCGGTTACTGTCCCCCTTTGAGCATTGTGGATGGGGTGGGTTGTGTGTGAAGGTCCCGGCAATACTCAGAGATAGACTATAATGAGCTCGGGAGGGTACTTGCTGGAGATTGCGAGTCCAACTCGTAATCAATCCATGGGTGAATTACACACACACACACACACACACACACACACACACACACACACACACACACACACAACTCCACTATTCAATACTGACGTAACATTCTGGGCAGGCTCCAGCAACACTAGTTTCACCCATCGCGTCACCTTAAGCATGAAGAGTGGTCCGATAATTCGCGGAATCCGATCATTGCAGGTGTCAGTATTCTCGCACCCAGGTAAACACTCCCTACCGAAGACGATGAATGTTTGGCGCGGGATAAATACCGACCAAACTCAGCACCGTTCCGCCAACACTACCTCCAGTCCCCGTCTCCTCCACACCTTATACACTTGCGACACACTACAGTTACGCAAACGCTTTTCAAACCTTGGCGTACAATTATTAATATTTTTGCCATACTTATCCTTTCCCTGCCCACCCCACTCCCCCTTCCATCGATACACACTGAGGAATATGTGTGAATACTACACACGTGCCGCACTTAAAAAAGCACGCGTGATTTCACCATTTTTCAGAATTCATCATTGTAACCCGTGAATTGTCGCTGTCTCACTCTTAACGTCATATTCAACAGGGCCTTGTTGGGACAAAACACTGAGGTTTGCTTGAATTTGTATGGGTTTCATGGGCGTTCTTATGCTCTTCTCTATCCAGACCCAGCCGCTTTATTCACATTTTCTGGCCCATTTGAGGGAAAACACAACATTTTTTATATTCTTTTTTAAGCTCTCGCAATATTTCACTTTTTTTTTACCCATTTTGTAAGTAACACTTATTAACTTTAATTACCTATATCTTACTGCAAAAAAAAGTATTCGTTGTTTCTGAGGAATTTTGAGTCACAACGATGTACTCATCATAATAACTACGAAGGGCGAGACTGCATCCATCTATTTCTAAACTATTTTTTCCTATTATTTAGGCATACTAGTTTAATACCGTTTTTCATTATCATTTTCGGCGACAGCGATGGCTTTCTCATTTTTTTCCCAATTAAAATTCACGGGGAATCAGTGGGGAAGAGGAGGAAGGAAGCGTCTGTTGGGCGGCGGCGGCGGCGTCATGGCAGGCCGGTACCCATGGGATTGCTTTCTTTGGCACGCAACGGTGCAAGTCACACCATCACCCGAGCCACACTACCCTGACACAGCCTACCCAAGCCACACTATTCCGATACAGCCTACCCGAGCCACACTATCCCGACACAGCCTACCCGAGCCACACTATCCCGACACAGCCTACCCGAGCCACACTATCCCGACACAGCCTACCTGAGCCACACTATCCCGACACAGCCTACCCGAGCCACACTATCCCGACACAGCCTACCCAAACCACACCATCCCGACACAGCCTACCCGAGCCACACTATCCCGACACAGCCTACCCGAGCCACACTATCCCGACACAGCCTACCCGAGCCACACTATCCCGACATAGCCTACCCGAGCCACACTATCCCGACACAGCCTACCCAAACCACACCATCCCGACACAGCCTACCCGAGCCACACTATCCCGACACAGCCTACCCGAGCCACACTATCCCGACACAGCCTACCCTAGCCACACTATCCCGACACAGCCTACCCGAGCCACACTATCCCGACACAGCCTACCCGAGCCACACTATCCCGACACAGCCTACCTGAGCCACACTATCCCGACATAGCCTACCCGAGCCACACTATCCCGACACAGCCTACCCAAACCACACCATCCCGACACAGCCTACCCGAGCCACACTATCCCGACACAGCCTACCCGAGCCACACTATCCCGACACAGCCTACCCGAGCCACACTATCCCGACACAGCCTACCCGAGCCACACTATCCCGACACAGCCTACCCGAGCCACACTATCCCGACACAGCCTACCCGAGCCACACTATCCCGACACAGCCTACCCAAGCCACACTATCCCGACACAGCCTACCCGAGCCACACTATCCCGACACAGCCTACCCGAGCCACACTATCCCGACACAGCCTACCCAAACCACACCATCCCGACACAGCCTACCCGAGCCACACTATCCCGACACAGCCTACCCAAGCCACACTATCCCGACACAGCCTACCCAAACCACACCATCCCGACACAGCCTACCCGAGCCACATTATCCCGACACAGCCTACCCAAGCCACACTATCCCGACACAGCCTACCCGAGCCACACTATCCCGACACAGCCTACCCGAGCCACACTATCCCGACACAGCCTACCCGAGCCACACTATCCCGACGCAGCCTACCCAAGCCACACTATCCCGACACAGCCTACCCGAGCCACACTATCCCGACGCAGACCACCAACAACACTGCTCCTGTCGACGCAAACACACAAACACCACCACCAAGCCGTCCCATCTGTCGCCAACATTAACACCACCGCCACTAACACAGTGCTCCTCCCGCAACCACTATTAACGCCACCACTACCAGGGCCATTACCTCCATTAACGGCGACAACTTACAACTCATCATAACCACCAGCACCACCACCATCACCACGACCATCACCACTACCTGGCCATTACCTTCATTAACGGCGACAACTCCAACTCCAAGACCATTACCACTACACGCCCTTTAACATTTTCACTACCACTCCATTACTGAGGGAACCGTCCGGTAGTGATTTCACGAAAAAGTACGGAAAATGAGTTAAAGCCACTGAGAGATACATGTGGGCTAGGACAGTTCACCCGTGGCCAGTTTCGGAAAAATCTCTATATTTAAAGGGCAAATTTAAAGGTCCCGCGCACCCCCTGACTCGTGGACGAAACTGTTTTTTGTTTACATCAATATTTAAGGTAAAACATCATTACACACATAATTATTAATATTTCTGGAGCATTTTATCGACATATCAACGTCTGGCAATGAAGCTAGGCATGAGTGTAATGTGGATCCGATGGCCTGCTAGCTCAGAGCTCTCAGAGTGTCATTTGATGATAGGTCCAGGAAAACAGAGGAAACGGTTAGACTCCAGCCAGATGATCAAAGAAAAAGCAGAAATTACGTGTCAGCGATGGATATGAGGCTGAAAATTATAGATATAACCTGGCGACAAAGCGGAAGGTCGCGCTTTCTGAAACCCTCATTCTTAGAACGATAATACTTTTTTTTACTTACATTGTAGGAGGGACCAGGTGCGATATCAAGAGCTAGCATGCATCAGGAATATTCTTAGAAACATGTTTGCAAACTTACAATATGTAATTTTGGTGACTAGTAACAATAAATGATCTAAGAGCTAGGAAAAATAAGGAGAAAAAGAAAAAAAATTGAAGTCTGTTTTCTCAAAACGAAGTTTTTCTCACATTTTTTCCTATTTCTCCGCCAAAATATAACCTATTTTGATGTTTTAGGTACCATTTTAAAGAGGAATGAATGCACAATGACAATAAAGAGACATTTTTTTCACGAAAATTCGTGAACCGTTTAAACGCGAGTGAAAAAAAAAATCATTTAAAAAAATTAGAGAAACTGAAAAATTTGGCTCTTTAATTTTGTTTCACCACTTGCAAGTTTTGTATTCTCGTAAAAGTTTTTATTAAATACGTGATGAACTGACTGGAATTGAACATATTTGAAATAAAAAAAAGTCGTATATATATTTTTTTCTATTCATCGAAATCTTTTGAAACTTATGCAATATTCTCACATCATTCATGTCTAAAAGATAAAAGTGAGTTAGATTTTTATGTCCAATAGTTTTGAAAATAGAAATCTACCGGACTTAAAACTACCACCACAATCACCTCCACAACAAGCGCCAAAAAAACTCGCATTAAAAGGATATTAACAGAGCAGAAACAATGAATAAACTATAGACTCGAAACAAACCCTTTTAAAAACAGCATCCAGTGTAATACAATATATATTAACACCTGTAGATAAAAATAAAATAGCAAAAATATTGCACTACCTTCCAAAAAAACAAGCTCGACACAGACACCAAGCATACATCGCCTACAGCTAAATGACACACCCCGTGAAGATGCACTGATGGTAGCGGCGGGAAATGAAAAAGAAAGGTCTAAAAAAAAAAAGTAACGTTACATTCCTTATAATTAATTCCAGACGCCCCTTCATAAGGGAAAAATGGTCATTTAAAAACCAGATCGCAATGACTGCTTCCCTGACTGGGTGTGTTACGAAAGAATGGGCGCGACAAACCTTGACATACTAGATAACCGGACGAATGATATCAGTATCGAGCTGCTCCGAAGAGCGAGGAATGGAGGAAGAAATGAAAGAAGAAAAGAAAAAGAGGATGAATAGGAGGATAAGGCGCGGCCCGTGTACTATGCTGCCGGTTCCATGCCTCCCTCCTGCACCTCCTCCACTCCCCGCCCGCACAAAACACACCCCACGCACGCCATCATCACGCAACACTCCGGCTGACAATTACCGGAGAAGAGTACACGGAAAGACAGCTCCTTCATCACCATTATCAGCTAAACGTCACTACTGCTACTGCTACTACTGCTACTACGACCATTTACATTTTGATATAGTTTTCTTGTTTAATGCTGTACGTTCTGTTGTTTTTGTTGTTGCATTTGCTGCTTTCGCCATTTATGTGTGAGTGGTGCTCCTAGTACCGTTATTACTGCTGCCATCTAGCGAGCCAAATGCTCGTCATACTACTTACAAACAACGACAAATACTACAACCAGCTCTTCCGACAAACAAAAAACATCGAAACCACTGATACCGATCGATATGAAGTAAAAGTGACGCTATTTAGTACCATTATCAGTTATTATTATTATTATTATTATTATTATTAGTAGTAGTAGTAGTAGTAGTAATATTATTATTATTATCATTATTATCATCATAACTATTATTATATTATCATTATTATTATTATTATTATTATTATAATTATTATAATTATTATTATTATTATTATTATTATTATTATTATTGTTATTATTATTATTATTATTATTATTATTATTATATCATTACTATTATTACCATTATTATTATTATTATTATTATTATTATCATTATTATTATTATTAATAATAATAATAATAATTTTTTTTTTTTTTTTTTTTTTTTACATTGCTGCCTATTGCGCCGGTAGGCTTCTTCCCGGTGGATCCTGATGGTCGGTCCAAGGCTTCATTCCGGTGGGTCCTGATGGTCGGCCCAGCCCGTTCTGGCGCAGGCGAGTGTTTATAGTGGCGCCATCTTGCACTGGCTCATGCTGCCCTCCCAGAGCTCATTTTTGATCCTAGAATCTAGAGTCCGGGTTGAACTAGACGCATAGCGCTCGGAGAGTGCACACCTCCGCCAAAGATCGTCCTGAAAACTGGTATGGGCATCAACTGTGATCCTATGCATCATATGGAAGCATTTGATTCGAAATTTGATGATTTTTTTTTACTTTGACCTTGGGCGAACTTTTCGAGGTCAAGGTCAAAGGTAAAGTTCAAGGCCATGCAAGGTGCATCATATGGAAACATTTGTTTCGAAATTTGATAAAATTCTAGTTTTTTGGAAACTTTGACCTCGAACGAGCTTTTCGAGGTCAAGGTCAAAGGTCAAGATCAAGGCAATGCAAGGTGCGTGTTTCCTAGAGCTAAAAATATGAACCAAGTCTGAAGTATCTACGATGAAGAGAACCGAAGTTATGGCCAATCTGACGTTTTGTGCGACCTTGACCCTGACCTTTGACATTTGACATAAAAAAAAAATTAATGGGTTCTATTCTGGATAGACACGCATCATATGGAAGCAATACTTTCGAAATTTGATGAAATTATATTTTTTAACTTTGACCTTGGGAGACTTTTCGAGGTCAAGGTCAAGGCCATAGATGGTGCGAGTTTCCATGAACTAAAATATGAACCAAGTCTGAAGTCTCTACGATGACGAGAACCGGAGTTATGGCCAATCTGACGTTTTATGCGACCTTGACCTTAACCTTTGACCTTTGACATCAAAAGTTTAATGGGTTCTATTCTAGATGGTCACGCATCATATGGAAGCATTTGTTTCGAAATTTGATGAAATTCTCATTTTTTGGAAACATTGACATTGGGCAAACTTTTCGAGATCAAGGTCAAAGGTCAAGGTCAGGGCCATTCAAGGTGTGTTTTTCCATGAGCTAGATTATGAATTAGTATGAAGTCTCTACGATGACGAGAACTGAAGTTATGGCCAATCTGACGTTTTGTGCGACCTTGACCTTTGACATCAAAAATTTAATGGGTTCTATTCTCTGGATGGACACGAAGCTCCCCTGAAAAATTTCTTGAGATATCTGCAAATTTGTGCACAGGAGACTGTTAACGAATAAACAAATAAATTAATAAACATACTGACCGGACCGAAAATATAACCTCCTTCCAACTTCGTTGGCGGAGGTAATAATAATAATAATAATAATAATAATAATAATAATAATAATAATAATCACAATAATAATAATAATAGTTATTATTATTATTATTATTATTATTATTATTATTATTATTATTATTATTATTATTATTATCATTACTATTATTACTATTATCATTACTATTAGTACTATATATATTTTTTTTTTTACAACAAAGGAGGCAGCTTTGGCCAGTTCAAGGAGTTTCATATCAAATGATTTTATTACATCCAACTTTAATGTGTGCTAAAAACATATATTTTATTACATCCAACTTTAATGTGTGCTTCCTGCAATAAATGCTACATGTTTACCGATGTAGCCTATGAAATACATATCACTCTGCCCTGTGATTTGGTGTCACATACTGCAGCATAACTTTCCTGCTATTTTCTTACACTATGAGTTGCCTTATTTTGTCTCATTTGCTTTTATCATATGTGCCTCCGCTGCATAGTTGTGCCTACTGAGCTTAATATCTTCATGACCCTGACACCAAGGTCAGAGCTTGTGAGATCATACCGTGTCCTACATCCCATTTTCACCTCCAGGTTCGGCTGTCTCCCAGGACCACCAAGTTATTGCATTCCATTTAAGACAACTCATGTGTTACCTTCTTGATGTCCTCCATCATGTATTTCAGCATGTTTTATGATGCTTTGCTCTTATAATGATGCGCCTTGCAACATTTTTATACAGTTTTCATTGTATATAACGCACCATTGTTGGTTTTGCCTGTTATAAATCGGGTCATGTTCATTTAACAAGCTTTGAGTGTCTCCCAATGTTTATTTCTGTTGTAATGCTTAGAAGCTTTTGTTCTCTGCCCTGTCAAGCAGTATGCAATGCTTGCCATTATCTGGCACTTGTACTGTTAGTATGATATTTTTACTCAGATAAGAGCATTTTGCAAAAGGTAAAGGTATGGTTGGGGGCATACGCTGTAGCAGCGCGTGGCCTCGGTGCTCATCTTTGTAACATTGGCCCTTGAGCCTGTGGTGTTAGGGAACCCATTACCCTGGGACACAGGACCAGTGTGACATCCGGGTTACCACAGTTGTGACATCCGGGTTACCACAGTTGCAAAGGCATTATAGTAATCTAGCATGCACAGAATGTTGTATGCTTTGCTTGTATTTAAAGCATTGGATATGTTTGCCACACACACACACACACACACAC